>NC_085845.1:23410523-23605523 GCF_035594765.1 Anolis carolinensis | reverse complement strand
AAAGCCTGGCTGAGAATGGTGTGAGCTAATAACCATGAATTTGACTTTTAAGGAGCCTAAACCATCTAGGAACTTCATTAACATCTAACTAAAAAAATCTATCAGCAAAAGTCACAGATCCTTGCATTGTTGCCCAGGGAGCCATCACAAATAGCAAGCACCTAGCTTTGTGACCTTTTTGTGTGCAAATTTCCATTTTCTTGTGCTCCTCTGATTTCATCTCTGTCTCCAAAGTTGATGTGTAATAAGATGTCCAGGTTGGAGAGGGAGCTTATAGATGGAGCGGACAAGGCTGAAAATTCATGTCTTTGATAAATGTGATAATTAAGAGACGTGAAGTTAGCTGCACTGAAATGTTGAGCTTCATCACACTGACATGAACCTGGAGTAAATCTGATAATGACTTCACCCGAATTATTCAGGCTTTAGAAGAGTGTGAGCATCAATTGCCTAATGTGATGGAGCAAGCTGCTGCCACCAGAAGGCATTGTCTTGATTTTGTGTGCCTTCCTTAGGTAATCACCTTGGTATCTGTCCTTAAAGATGAAAGCTAGGAAAAAATAGAAATATTTTTTTCACAGCAACTTTTATGTTTCACTCAATAGCAAAGTTCTCTGCTTATCTTACAGTTAGAATATTAAAATACAAATCAAAACTGTAAAATTAAATATATAATACACCACAAAAATGTTAGAAAATATTAAAATCAGTATAATTCTCAATGAGTCAGCATGATTGGCACTACCATGAAAATGTTAAAGCTGGTTTTAAAAATAGAGCTATGATCAGGGCTCTACATTTGTTCAGAGCTCCAGTTTCTGATTCAGGTCTGGATCTGATTCAACTATTCCGGAATCCATTCCAGTACAGAAGGGGCATAAGTAACATTAGGACACAGAATTCTGTCTGGTCATGGAAGTTCAGCAGGGTCAGTCATGGTTAGTACTTGAATAGGAAGTTGCCAATGAATACCTGGTGCCACAGGAAGGTATTGGTAAAAAGCACCTGAGTATTCCTTTCGTTAGAAAACTCTATGCTTTCTTATTTACTTGCTTAAGCGATACCTCATAGCTCGAGGATGATGGTCCTCCAAGTGTAGTGTCTTGGCTGTGGATGCGTAAGTGCCTGTGAAGACCTATTCTTGACCCGCATGTTCTTCCGCAGTGAAAACATCAGTTTCCAGATGGAAGGCTGTCCCGGTCAGGGTTGGCTTGACACTCCTTCCTCTTGGTATGTTTTTCCCTTAAGCCCTTTCTTAAAGGCTTAAGAAAACACTATGATATCCATTAGGTTGCTTAACATGTCTGGTGACATAAAATGACATACACACACATGCTGAATTGTTACCATCTGAATTGTATGGGACCCCAGGTTGAGAACCACTGACCTAAAGGAAGGGCTGGCCCTGGTTATCATCTCTTTCATATGGGATGATTACAAAGAGGGTCCTAAAACAGTCATTCTCAACCTGTAGGTACCCAGATGTTTTGGCCTACTACCCCCAGAAATCCCAGCCAGTTTACCAGCAGTTAGGATTTCTGGGATTTGAAGGCCAAAACATCTGGGGACCCACAGGTTGAGAACCACTGTCATAGAACGACAGAGTTGGGACCACAATGGCCGTCTAGTCCTGTGTGTCACTGTAAAGGTGGGGAAACAAACTACAACAGGTAATGGGGAAAGTTTTATTTCTAAACTTCTAGCATGCTCTTTTAAAGCTACATATATTTAGTAACTAATATCGGAAGGAAAAAGAATTTCAGTTGCATATGTTTGACACTAATCAACTATTTCTCAATAATGGCATGCCCGACTGACAAACACTCCCCTCTCAATCTAGATGCAGAGCTTTGTATTTCATTTAAAAGGTGTGTCATCACTACTTTTTTCATAATTCATTTCAGTTCTCCACTTGACACTGGGGAAAACATTACTGTGTACTTTTCATGACTAATGAATAAAAAATTTGCTGCATCTCCCAGTTCCCATAAATTCTTTTCTTCCGATTGCTCATTTTGTCATGGGAATAGTAAAAACAATTTTTGGAGTAGAAAAAAAGTCCAGAAGCAGCAGCACAGAGCCATGGTAAAGTGATCCATTTAGAAAGAGGTTGTGTCTGGAGGTTTGCAGAAAGCTTTTCAAACCAGAGACCCGAAATGACCTTATTTTCTTTCTGGTGGCTGTGCTTCTCAGATTAAAAGATGTTTTCTTTTATTGAAATAAAAAGTGCCAAATATTGAACCTGCTTTGTGCCACATACATCAAGGGAAAAATATTTTACTGCAACGACATGACCTGACATGTGGAAGCAGATAACAAATGACATCTTGTCAATGTTCCCATTTTATTATTCTTTCTCTTGTACATTTTTGGCTGCAGCAGGATCCTACAATCCTTCTAATCATGGGCTTGTTTTAAACAACTTAAAAAAAACCCGGCAGAAAATATAAAATGCCCTGAGATATCCCCCACATCCGCAGCTCTTTTTTTCTTTTTGTAAAATGCAGAAAGACAAAGGCTGTGCTAAATTTTTCATTATTTTATTCCATTTCTGATCCAATTACATGAGGGTACTCCATCACTTTCGGGAGTGCATGTGCTATAACGTCAGCTGCTGCACATTAATCAGGCTCTCTCCTCCTCTTTTTATTCCTCAGACGATGGTGCTAAATCATATTGATCCAAAAATGCGTGAGTTGTGGGGGGGCTTGGAGGATAAAAAGATGCAAACGAAGATCCAGGGAACTCCCTTTTTGTGCAAGTGCAGCAGGAAATGATTCCAAGTGGGTGGCCTTCCAATCGACCCCCTTCCCACCCAAAAGGCCTGGAAATGCATCAAGTGGCTGTCACACGTCGCTCTTGATTGCCTAACCGAAGGAGATGAGACTATACACCGCATGCTGCTTTAATGTTCTATTGCCCCTTTACATCACTGAATCAGCACCTAGGAACATTGCCCTGGGCATTGGCCTCCCCTTGTTGAACTATTGTAACTAATAGGCCAGGAAGTTGAGAAATGACTGCTTTGGCACTTCCAATTGCCTCTCCAGAACCGAGAAGCCGGTTTCTCATTTCTCTATCTGAAGACTAAACAAAACAAGACCATGAATAGTGGATGCTTTCTAACCTAATAGCGTTTGATTTGTGATGACTGCCTGTGAAAATACAGTGTTTTTCAGTGCCTGGGAAAGCTTTAGCAGGCAGTTTGAAGAGGGCAATTTGCTTCTCCCTTGTCCACGGCTGTATTTAAAACCACACTGTTCCTAATCATCCTGTACTCTGGAAGTCTGTGCCAGATCGTTTATTCTCCATATTCAATTCTTGATGATATGAACAAAATATTAGTGCAGATGAGAGCTGCTTTTGGACTCTAGTTTTAGGATGAGATGCTATTCTATGCTCAGCAAGTATAATGATGCCACAGTGACATTCCAGATGACATTTTGGTGACCATTCAGTGCCCATTCTGGCTTTATGGGGAGGCAAAATTGTGCCTGCACCTTGGACCAGCCTTCCATCTGATCTATTGTGCTATGAATGAATGGAGAACTACTTGCACAAAGGAGTACTGGATGCCTCCTTAGATAAGTGCTGAAAAAGTACAAGCATCGACATAACATAAAGTTAAACAGGATTTGGGCTGAAATATCCGGGAGAAAATGGCCAAAATATATATAGACTGATATTCTACATTATGTTCATATAGTGTAAACCTACACACATATATTGTGGCTGTGCTGCAACACTCTTCTGCTGAAATATTTCATGAATTTCATGAATATTTCTGCATGTAATATTGATTAATGCTAGGTTGGCAGAAGCTGGGGCTAATAGCGGGCGCTCATTCCGCTCCCGGGATTTGAACCTGGGACCTTTTGGTCTGCAAGTTCAGCAGTTCAGTGCTTTAACACACTTTGCCACTGAGGCTCATAGATTTTGTACCCCCATGTGAACTTGGATGGTTTAGCTCCTCACACAGATGATTTTATAAAGGATGCAAGCTGTATCTAATACATCTATATCTATATGTATCTATATCTATATCTGAAATATGTATTTTAGCAGCCTCGAAATTGTTACCTTACAAGATCCTTGATCTAATACTTTGGAATACTCTCATCATCCATAACCTCATAGACATTGCTCTGAATTGAAATTCTATTACTATTTCTTTTCAGAAAGTGACTGACATGAAAAAAAAGTCGCTTCTGTTATGAGAGAATTGCCCATCTGCAAGGATATTGCCCAGGGGATGTCCAGATATTTTGATGTTTTACCATCCTTGTGGGAGGCATCTCTCATGGCACCACATGGGGAGCTGGAGCCGACAGAGGGAGCTCACCCTCTCTCCCAGGATTCGAACTGGCAACCTACAGGTGCATTGGGTTTAATCCATTGCACCACCAGGGGCTCCAGTCCTGATATGAAACATGGATATTTATCATATTTTTATCTACTACTTCCCTAATACGAATTCAAAATAGTAGGTTCAAAACAGTGCAGAGCCCAATTGCTCTCTTTAACCCAAAGTTAATTTAAATTCTTTTATAGAATGAGAGAGCCTAACTATTTGAATGTTTATAATGAAACATTTGGAATATATGGATCTGATTTTACAGCTGCGGCTTTCATGTAAAGTGATGTCATTTAGCTGTTGTTTCTATTCAATGAACATCCATATGGAAATGGACTAAAGCTTTTATAATGTAATTTATCATTTGCTGTTCCGGGATAGAATGTACAATTATATGTTTTGCATAATGCAAAACCTTTAACTCCTAGAATAAGCTTCAATAGTGCAGATTTACGATGCATTTGAGTTTCAGTCATCGTTCCACATATTTTGCTGTGGTCTGCATGCTACATTTGATTCTTCAATCTCAAGGTCACAAGCTGTATAAAATATTCACTCTGGAAAAGCTGCATGCAAAATTGGAAGGTTTGAGTGAAGCACAACTCTTGACCCATTGTGAATTTCCTTAGGAACCCAAGAACCTTGCTGCTATCAAACCATTCTGGGTTTTGTTCAGCTTTTCTTTAAAATATTCCCGCTTACAAGTTCCATCAGATTGCCACATGAAATAAGTTTGTGTCCTGCCAGAACCTGATGGAAGAACTTTATCAAAATTGTTGTCTGCCAAAATGATTTAAGGCAGAGACTCAATTGATGGTGTTTGTTTTATCAGTTATTTTGTTATTTTTGCCCCTTGTTGCTAAGAGAACAAGCCATTCCAGAGAATTTTGTCAATTCAGTAGGTTTCCAATGTTAACAGAGTAAGGTGGTCACCTGTAGGCAACAAATATAGATGTTCGTACTTTTAATGGCTCAAAATTGTCAGGTATTTAGTTCTTGATTTTTTGAATGGTACCTTTTGAACTTTTGCACCACTCACCAACAGGGATCCAAATTCTTATTCCTTCTTTAAAGAGAGTTTTTTTTTAATTCTCACCAGGAGAGGAAGTGAAAGCTTTTTGTGCATTTTGTTATGCATTTATTTTTGTAAAATGGCTTTTTTTGCATTTTAAGCACAGTTTATGATGATTGCTGCCTTTTCCCCATGATTTGCCGTTTTCCAAGTACAAGTGTTTTGAATTGGATTGGGGGAGGACTTTTAAAAATGAATAATATGTGCTTCGTGTATGTTTGTTTCACTGAATAAAAAAGAAGAAGAGATCATTTTTGAGCAAATAGTTCCTGTACGTATTGTGGGGAAATCTTTCTGTAGCTGTTTGTTTATGAGGTCTCAAGCCCTCCTTCTCCCTCTAGGGCAGGTATGGGCAAACTTTGGCCCTCCAGGTGTTTTGGACTTCAACTCCCACAATTCCTAACAGCCTATCAACTGTTAGGAATTGTGAGATTTGAAGTCCAAAACACCTGGAGGGCCGAAATTTGCCCATACCCACTCTAGGGCAACAACAACAATAATATTCACACCACCAAAATGTCATGATCCCTCTTTAATGAACTTCTAGAGTTTGTTCACATAAATGCTGGTGAGTTGGAAGGTAACACTCAGGAATGCTGCAGTTTGTCAAATCCCTGTGCAGCCTGAAACCTATGCATTTTATTTTGTGCAAGAATAACATATACAGTAGAGTCTCACCTATCCAACCTTCGCTTATGCAACGTTCTGTATTATCCAATGCAGAATGCCTTTTAGTAGTCAATGTTTTTGTAGTCAATGTTATCAATACATTCAGATATTTGGGTGCTAAATTCATAAATACAGTACCGGTCATTACTGTATAACGTTACCATGTATCGAACAACTTTTTCTGTCAATTTGTTGTAAAACATGATGTTTTGGTGCTTAATCTGTAAAATCATAACATAATTTGACATTTAATAGGCTTTTCCTTAATCCCTCCTTATTATCCAATATTTTCGCTTATCCAACATTCTGCCAGCCCGTTTATGTTGGATAAACGAGACTCTACTGTAATATTCCCTCAATGTTTTGGCTACTTTCAAGGTGCTATTTTTTTAACTGCAAAGTTTCTCAAAGGGGGGAAAACTCCAAATTCAGCCTCAACTGGAAGATCGATTTTCCATTCTTTTAATCAGCAAACAGTGGTGGCAAACCTATGGCACATGTGTCAGGGGGTGCACTAAGAATCACTAGGTGCCCTCCCACTCCACTTTGATTTGGGTTTCTCTCTCAGGAGCCCCAGCTTGAAGAGGGGAAGAAGAGGAGGCCTGGGTGGTGACATGGTGGGAAGGTAAGTGCTAAGGTCAGGACTCAGGAGTTGTGGGCACGGGGAAGAGAAAATAGAGTCTCTTCTTTCACTCTTCTGGGTGCCTGTTGAACTGGGCAAAGTGCAGGGCTGGAGCAAAAGTACTGAGGTGTTTCTTTCTACTGCCATTCCGAGAGGCAGCAAGGGAGAGAGATGTCCTGAGGAAAATTTAGGTCTGGATGAGGGAAAAGGGGATCATGGTGCCCATCCTGAGGAGTTGGGCTTGGATGCACTCAGAGAGTCTCAAACCTCAGGACAAAAGGCAGGAAGTGCCTCTTGAGAAATAATGGTGTGTTGAGGCAGTCAACAGTTGACTTTAAATAAAGTTTTATGTCATGATTGACTTCTCCTCTAAAATGAGCATGTTTTAAAACTCCCTTAACCCTTTAAGTTGTTTTAATCTAATATGTTTTAATCTGTCAATTATTTTCACTATTTTAAATTTTGAGTTGTTTTAAAATAATTTTACTTGTATGTTGCCCTGAGATCCTGTGAAATACAATAATATAAATATTTTAAGGAAGGAAGGAATGAGTTGGTGGTGGGAGTAATGAGTAAAGTCATCAAATCTTTTTTTAAAAACATTTTAGTCGTTAGTAAATTCCTATATGATTTAATCCTGATCTGCTCATTTCAAAGAGAGAGCAGAATTTAGTGAACCAAGGGGTTTTGAACATTTTTATATGTTGTGAAATAGTTGTGGGCAACACAAACTGAAGCATGTTCACATTTAAAGGATCAGTGTGAAAACAGTTGAAATCATGAGAAAGGGACACAAGCAGAAACAGGCAAATTAGTAGGCCTGTGTGATCAATTAAAACAATATTTCAATACTCATTACTAAATAGGGGGGCAGCGGCAAATCACTTCTGAAGTGTTTCTAAAATATTGTTTATGGTCTGTATCATAACAATAGTGCTGTAATGAATTTTTTGTTACTTTTTCGTAAAGTAATTATGTAAAGGGGGGGGGTGATTCTGGGGTTTCTTTCTTCCTCATCTGAAAACACTGAATATGCCCCAGGGACCATCCAGTCCAACCCCCTTCTGCAAGGCAGAAAAAGCAAGCATAGTCAAAGTGTCCCCAACAGATGCTTAGGCAGTCTTTGAAATGATGATGATGATGATGATGATGATGATGATGATGATAGGAAATCTACTAGGTAAACTTTGGAGTTACTGCCTCTCAACTTTGCCTACCTCGCATGGTTGATTCAACTCTCAATAATCCCTTTTTATCTCGAAATCTCTTTAGAGAATGAACACAGGTTTCCCCCTCCAAAACTTTCAGGAAGGAGGAGGAGGAGACACAAGGAGGTAATCAGAATTCTGAGAAATGTAGTTTGGGAAGGCAAGGACCCATGTGGCAGAGAATTCAAAAGGCCCTGCCCTAAACTACATTTCTCAGAAATCTGCTTGTTCTGAGCAGGGCTTCTCTCTCAACTCCAGCCTCACTATCTTCCTCAGGGCCTTTTGGGAGAAGCAACCCCGGCTCTTTTGGCAGAGAAGCGATGGAGACCTGGAGCCACTTATGAGACTTACATAACTCATCCGAAGTATCTGTCAGTGTTTTGAATCTTAAGTTTTTTGCGTGAGTGTCCCTTGCTTCGTATGTATGTACACATCTTATGAAATAGATATCACAAACGAGTTACAAACGAAGTTTGCACAGCCCCACAATTAGTCTCAGGTTATAACTAGTGCTTCAGAAATGCATCTAGACTCCAGAATAAATACAGTTTAACACCACCTGAACTGCATAGCTCAATGTCATGGAATCCTGGAAGTTGTAGTTTCACAATGTCTTTAGCCTTTTCTTCCAAAAACTGCTGGTGCCTTAGAGAACTACAATCCTTGGGATTCCACAGCATTGAGCCACAGCAATTGATCTGGAGTCAAATTAATTAATTCTACAGTGCTGAATGCACCCATAATTACAAATCTCACTTCAGCATACTAGGCATGCATATATCCCAGAGCATTCCCAAAGCTTCACAATGCTCAATATTTCACTATAGCCTGCATGCCAACAGCTCAATGTCATAAGCTACGGAAGATAGAAAAACGGGGGTAACATCTGTATTCTGGCAAATGTGAGCAACATACAAGGTTACAAGACTTGCCAAGTTCAAGTAAAGCAGAAGAGGGTTAGCTGATAATCCTCATAGCATTTCTTTGCAAATTGAACACTGTTGCTGTCAAAATTCTTTGGATTTGACTGAAGTTCCTGAGTCTTTTTCGTTAAACAGTTCAACCTACAAGTTCCCTTGTATTTTCAGACACAGCATCCAGCTTTGCATTGTGTCAGAACCCAGATGCTTCACCAAACGGTGGCCTGCCAGAAAGGTTTAAGAGAGAAATTGAAGGACAGCAACTGTTTTCTTTGGAAACTTTGGAGCCCTGGAGGAGCAGGATCTATTCCCGTTCGCTTCAATTATAAAATAAAGCTTCACATGCTTTCTCCAGCATGGAAAAATTAATATGGGCAGCCCTGCTAGTCCAGAATGCCATGGGAACATCACAGTCCCAGGTATGTGCCAAACTGAGTCGTACCAAGATTAAGGTGAGAATCATCATTAATTTTGTTCCTTTGTTGTGCCTTTGCTACTGCCTTGCCTATTTTCTTCCATTCCTTTTGGATTTTAGTATCCTAAACTCATCCTGGTAGTGGAATATGCTCAATTTGTTGAATCTCTCAGTTCTTTCATTTCATTTGCAACCAGTTCCTGCTGTGTTATTGACGCTCATGTACAGATTGATAAAAAGCTGCAAAAAAATCCTTGAAGTCACTGTATTTATTACGGTATCAAAATACTTTCTTTATTCCTCTTTGTCTATGGATCTTAGAATGCTGCTATTGATTGAGAGGTTGCTATTTGGCTTCTCATCTCATAACTCGTCAGAACAACAAATAAGATACAGAATTCAAAACAATTGTACATTTACAGAACAATTGTGTACAACAAAGGTAGGGTAAGTTCAGCAGAAGAAACAAAAGATTAAAAACAACTTCCAAGCGAGAGCCACAAAAACCCGAACAAATTTTAAAATGCCTTCATCCATTGCCCCATATGTTGTCGACCGCGCTTTAGGGGATCGGGCCCTTAAGGAGAGTCCCGATCCGGTCCTGAGAGAACGGACCTTGGCGGAGCCAATAGGAAAATATGAGCCGCAATACAACCTGAAGCCGAAATGAAGAAGGTCCGCCAAAGTTGAAGGAAAATCCGCCAAGGAGTCTTTATTGAGCAATTCAGCTGAAGAGGACTCTAGTAGCGATCATTCAGTCTACTAGGGTACCATATAATCAAAATAAAGCCATATTTATACAAAATTTCAGTCTGACAGCCCTTTGAATTTCCCGCCCCGCTCCCCCGCCCATCTGATCGCTGATAGGCTAGAAGGTTGAACAAGGCGGGCTTTCGTTTCCCGCCTTGCTCCGTTGGCCCAATAGGAAGCTGCCTTTTGTCTCTACTCGGGCCAATCAGGAAGGAGAAGGCGGGAGTTGTTGAAACAATGAAGTGACAGGGCAGGAAATATCGGATTAATTCCTGCTAGACCGATTTCTAAAGGGATTAATGGCAGCAATCAAGGATGTCCGGGTTTCTGTCACGTATACAGATTTTAGATATGCCTTGGGGTGTCAGAGGTGGAAGTAAAGATGGGTGGTGATGAGCCATATTTACAGGCTCCGCAGGGCGCCTTCCTGTCACGACCCAGGCTGCAGAGCACCAATAACCATACACCGAGGCCAGATTCTATCTAATATCTTTATTGAAGAAATATATAAAGTTAATAAAAGCAAGTGTATGAAATAGTCCAGAAATAGACCTTTCAGGAAAGGTCAAAATTAGTCCAAAGAAACAATGTCCAATATGAAATATTAAGGTCCAAAGTTGTAATCCAATAACTGAAACACTCACTTTGCCAGGCAAAGTGAGGGGAGATGACAAGGTCCTTTAGTCCATGGAACTTGAGCGAGGCTAGGGAGTAACTTGAAACAGGGCTTGATACAAGGCAACAAGGAACGAGGAGCAAGAACAAGATCCGTGGAATACTTGGCAAAATCCGGAAAACAAGGCAAGGCAGAGTCCTGGAAAACAAGGCTGAGTCCTAGGAAGCAAGGCAAGGTCCGCGGAGGTAAACAAGGCTGGAACGGGAACGTAGGCTTGGAAACAGGGACGAAGGCTTAGAAACGGAGTAGCGCTGTCCACACACAACCTACTCCAGTTGCTGACGAATTGACTCCGCAAGATCCCTTTGTGGGCAAAGCACCTAAATAGGATCTAGTTTTCCCACCAAAGAGCAGTTCCCTGGAGAACCAGAAACGAAAGCTATTCTCTGAGTCCAGATGCATGACTCCTTAAAGTTTCCCATGGAAAGCAGGCTTAATCAGCTGAATGCTTAGCAGCTATCCTAGCACTCCTGCGGGACGCCTGTTGAACTCCCCTCTGTTGTTTACAAAAAGCATGGCGAGAAAACGTAGGAGATTGTGGCTCGGGGCTTGTTTGACAGACTTCTGGAAGACAAATCTCTTGCAGGTGCAAGGTTTCCAAATCTGGCTGGGAAAGTTCCAATTCTGGCTGGAACGGTGAAAAACCCAAGTTTTCCTCTTCATCTGGCACCACAGTGCCAGGAATGGGACTACATTGCCCATGGGTCATCACACTTCCTGAGGTGTCCTGGTTTTTCCTTTGGGTGAGATATGACAATGTTTGCCGTGGGGCGAATCACCTTTGGGTCAATACTCCGAATTCGGCGACTCAAGCCCTATATTGTCCATGCAATCTGAATTTGATTGGGTTAAGCGGTGGCAGATTATCCTTTTGTTTTTGGGAAGAGAAGCCTGGGTCATAGGAAATGGGATAGGTTCTGGGGTTCAGGTTGAGTTCAAAATATTTCCTATTTGATTTCATGACTTGGCAATTATATGAAATAAAATGAAAAATAAAATAAAGTTGGAATATAAACCCTGCTGGGAAAAATACATATTTTCCGGGGATCCCAAAGAGTACAAATACATATAGGCAGACAGATAGATTTCATGGAAATAAGGGAGAATCCATAAAAGTGAGTTACATTGCATAAAGGGGAATCATGAATGATATAAACAATTGAAAATATTTGATAAGAACGAAGTTCATAACATCTGGAGAACCCAATATGGAAATTCATAAAAGTGGAGTTTTAGCAGCATGATTTTACAATTCATGAAGTTGTTATCTCTTGCCTCAGAGTGCAGGGATAATCCACAGTAAACTCCAGTAAAAAGTCTCAATCACCTTCTACTATAGATATATGGAATATAGAACATAAAGTCTTGATTTTTGAACTATCTTTTACAAAGTCCTGGGGGGGGGGGGGGTGGTCACCTCGATCACACATAGGCATTTAGGCTGCTTCCCCATTGAATCTTTGATGGCCCCTTCAGTCACGCCCCAAAATATGGAGCCTGTCAGGTTTTTATCAGGGCCATCCTAACAATGCCTCCAAAAAAGCAGATTAATTTGGGACAAAGTAGCTAAAGTCTGCTTTGTCCCAAATTAATTAAATACATTTTTAGACCCAGGCCATCTTGAAAGGTGCAGTTCTAATTGGGTATGGGGTCTGTGGGGCCTGACTCCTGAGTAGTCCTGGGGGTCATTCCCCACAGCCTTCTTGGTTCTTCAGGCTCCATGAGCCCAGAGAACCGAAAGGCCACCCCCAACTCCCCCCAAAAGATTTAAAAGTAAAAAAAACTTACTGGGCTGCCATTAAGCTGTTCCAGCAGGCCTTTTGGCACATAGAAACAATGTGCCAGGAGGCAGGGGGTCGGGCAGGAGCAAAATTGCTCCTAGTCCCCCCTCCCAGCTGCTGGCGTGTTATTTGTATGAACCAGGAGGCCTGCCTCAGCAGTGTAATGGCACTTTGGTAAGTTTTTAAAAAACTTTTAAGGCTTTTGGGCGGTGGGTTGGGTAGCCCCATGCCATTCCAGGAGTTACTGGGATGGCATGGCGACACTCCTCAAGGAGAGCCCAGTTTTTTGGGACAGGTGTGGGGACTTAAACCCACGCTGAAACGGGTTTCCTAAACTCGCTTTGGCGTGGGTTTAAGCCCTGCCTAGAAGAACCCTGAGATTCTCCATAGAATTAATGAAGTTTGATACCACTTTAACTGCCATGGCTTAATGCTTTGGAATCTTGGGATTTGTAGTTTGTGGAGGCACCATAATTATTTGACAAAGAAGGCTAAAGACCTTGTAAAACTATGTAGGTTGATATGCAGCCAGATATACATAAAATATAGGATTCCGGTGGATATCTCTAAAAAGCCATTGATGTAGGAAATAATATTTTCCCACAGGCATTGCAATACATTGCAATATCCATTATGTTTTGGTAATAGGCACTGCAGTGTGCTGTAGCATCTAGCTGCTTTTGTAATACTTAAGAGAGGTGGTTCTTTCTCTCCATATTTTATTATTACCAGTCTAAAACACTGTCAGCAGAATAGAAAGTATCACACCTATTGAGTCTATAGAGGTAACTTTTACACTATCTGTAGCTCTTCTATTTCTATATATCTATTAACTGACTTTCTGTAACAGGCTGATTAGTGATAAGTTTTATTGCTCTTTTATCTTCAACTGCTGGGAAATTGAGTTTTAGTAGCCTTTTAGACCACGAAGTATCCAGTCGCATAAGATCCTAATTGCCTCCTAAGTCTCCAATCACCTATTTGTCATTTTTTCTGTTGGACATTTCTAGCATATCTTTGTTTTGAGATAGCTTGGTTGAATGTCCAAAACCTAAGCCATGCAGGCATTTGACTTTTTTACTCCAAGACATTACTTATTGCAATGTATTATTATTACACATTCCAAAGCCTTGAATTTGTAAGATATACATAGAATATAGCATCCAGCCTACAACATAAGGTAGTCCCAAGTAATTTCCAGTACCCACAGACTGAGATGGTATTGGATTTCAAAGAGCTTCAGAAGGCCTAGTGTCAACACAGCTGATCCTTGGCAATTTCGATTAGATGGAGCTTCCCTCTAGAACTGTTGTTTTCTAAAGAACATAGTACTGGTCTAGACAGAGAAACTTGCCATATGCCAGTCATGTTAAACAAATGAATAGAGAAAGGGGTTGTGTTTAAACTTCATAGGAATTTGTTTGTTCACTTGAACATCTGGTATTATCTCCCAAAGTCCCATGAAGAATGGATCACACAATAAGCAGTGATTTCTAGATGTGAGCAAGGGACTGAACAAGCAGGCAATCACTTGAGCATCAGGCATTTCTGTTTGACAGCAGCACATGATTGCATTTGCAGAAATCAGGACTCCGGTATTTATTCAGCTAAACTTATTCAGCTAAACCTGAAGCCATTGACTTCAGTGGAAGATTTGCATGAAGTATTAAGATCTACAAGTACACATTTAGACTGAATGATGTGGTTTTTTTAAATAAAAAATATATAATTACACAATAAAGAACAAGGTGATTGCTTCTGAATATTCTCAGTTGCCTCCTGCTCACAACATTGATTTCAGAGGGTCTGTACAGGATGATGGCATAGCAGGAGGCATGGAAAGCAGTCGGGTTAAAAGCCTCTTGTTGGTGAAATGTAACAAAAGGAAACAGAAAACTGATTGAAAATTGTCGGGGTGGGTCAGGAGGGTAGACGGCATGGGGACATAATTTACAGCAACTGTAATTTGAAGGCACAGTATAGTGTTCACTCTACGCTGAGCTCCTCCGACTCCCACGTTGGTACTTTCCCACAAGTAGAGAGCAGCACATTCCTTTTATTTTGTGTCTTTCAGAGTTGTAGAGGGATGTTGGAAGTTACAAGGGCGGGAGTTATGCGGCATTCCAGCTATTGTTAAGCTGCAACTCCAAGGATTCCTTGCCATTGGCTGTGCTGAATAGGGATTATGGGTATTGCAGTGACAGTTAGAGAGCCACCGTGGTTCTAGATCAGGAAGAGTGCAAGTGATCCATGGCGGGGTTGCGGTGACACAATGGGTTAAACGTTTGTGCTGCTGAACTGCTGACCTAAAGGTTGGCAGTTCGAATCCCCGAAACGGAGTGTGCCTTGACTTTGGGTTTGTGTGTCTTAGTGATTGTAAAGGCATTGAATGTTTGGCTATGTATATAAATGCTGTAATCCACTCTGAGTCCGCTAGGGGAGAAGGGTGGAATGTAAATAAAGCTTGTTGTTGTTGTTGTTGTTGTTATTATTGTATGACACAACAAACAGAATAGATATGCTGGATTTCGTATCACAAAATCACAAGTTGAACACTTCTCAAGTGTCTAGGACTGTGTGATGTATTTTCGGATGAAGCACGCAGATCCCAGTAGGGTGGCTTTTTGCAGTTGGCAGATCATAATTTTGTCAATGTCTATTGTTTCCAAATGCCGGCTGAGATCTTTTGGCACAGCACCCAATGTGCCGATCACCACCGGGATCACCTGCACTGGTTTCTGCCGGAGTCTTTGAAGTTCAATCTTGAAGTCCTGATAGCGGCTGAGTTTTTCCTGTTGTTTTTCGTCAATGCAACTGTCACCTGGGATGGCAACATCAATGATCCAAACCTTTTTCCTTTCCACAACTGTGATGTCTGGTGTGTTGTGTTCCAGGACTTTGTCAGTCTGGATCTGGAAGTCCCACAGTTTCTTTGCGTGCTCATTTTCCAATACTTCTGCAGGTTTGTGATCCCACCAGTTCTTTACTGCTGGCAGGTGGTACTTGAGACATAAGTTCCAATGAATCATTTGGGCTGCATAGTTGTGCCTCTGTTTGTAGTCTGTCTGTGCGATTTTCCTACAGCAGCTGAGGATATGATGATGATGATGATGATGATGATGATGATGATGATGATGATTATACACATGGGTCACCTGCACTCTACTTGACTGACTACACACTCCAACAAGAGAAAACCCACTCGCCCTTGGGACACTCTCTTTCAATACTGATCAGTTGTTAAGAGAAACATATATCCTCTGACACTGGGTATATATGGCCTTTAGAAAAGGAAGGCAGCACTAGCAGTAATAAGTAGAAATCATGAGAAAGCATGTTGTGGATTAAATTTAGAAAGAATTTCCTAACAATTCTAGCAATGATTTAATGAAGTTAGTTACAATTGGAGACTACAACTCTTAGATGTATATACAACCTCTGTCTGTGTGAGCTGGAACAATTCTGAAGCTTTGATGTCTATGCATTACTCTCATTATTGGATGAGGAATGCTTCTGAATATCAGTTGGTGGAGAAAGGAGGTGGCGGGCTACTTGGCTACTAGTGCTAGCCAATTATGCTAATATCCAGATTCTGGGCTTTTCATGAGCAGTAAGTGGCCACAGAGGGACCAATACACTGGACTAAATATTATTTTGATCCAACATGGTTATTTTTACATTCCCCTCTTATTCAGACTACTCACCCCCCAGTGAGCCCTCATTGCAGTCATTTTTCATACATCTATAGATTCCATGCCCATGGTTTGATTTTATTAAAAAAAAATTGAAAAGCAAACCTTGCTTTTGCTATTTTATGTAAGGGACATTATTTTACTACACCATTGTATATAATACACACAGATTTTGATATCCATGGAAGTCTGGAACCTAACCTCAGTGGATACCAAGCAGCCACTATGTTATATTTGTTTACTACAATTCAGGTGCCTTATACAGTAGACAGGGGAAGTGAAAACTATTACAAAGCCCATAAAAAACCTGAACAAGGACAAATAACAACACAAGGTCTGGCTTTCTGCAGGTTTTGTCTGCCTCTCGTAGAAACCTTTGCTTTAACTTCCCACAATATTTTCCCCTTGGACTCTAACCATCTAGCCCTGAAGAGAACATCCATTACAGGTGTGTAAGGTTTCCTCATCATATTGTAATAAAGCTATCCACTCTTACATCCTGATCATAAACCTGTAGATGATAATAGCTCCCTTGTCTCTGGTAAGGTTTTGATCCACCCTTATATAGTATTCTGCTTTTGAAGTAGGCGTATATTATTACCACTTATAGTATATATCAAGTATTCTCCTTGAAATCTCACAGGATGGAATATTGTTTATCTGGCAAACCTAGAAGAAACTTCTGTTTTTAACCTGATAATCCAAAGAAGAGCTCAGGAAATTGCCTGTCTTTCCTGCCCACCCTGAATAGTAGAAGCAGCATATCCATAACATAACAGCAGAGATCCTAATACTTTCTTGGTGAGTTTTGTTCATTTTCATTGGTCAGAACATGTGTAGATCGAATCTAGGCCTTGTACAAGAAACAGCCCTCCAGATTTTATTATGCCATAGTGGTGCAACGGGTTAAACCCTTCTGTTGTTGAACTGCTGACCTGAATGTCAGCAGTTTGAATTTTCAGGATGCGGTGAGCTCCTGCTGTTAGCTTCAGCTCCTGCCAACCTAGCAGTTTGAGAACATGCAAATGTGCGTAGATATATAGGTACTGCTTCAGCGGGAAAAGGCAAAAAAGACACTCCAAGCAATTATACCGGCCACATGACCAGGAAGCAACAACCCAGGCTCCTCAGCTTGAAAATGGAGAAGAGCACTCCCAGAGCCAGAGATAAGCACTCCCTCCAAAGCCGGAGAAGTCTTTGCCTTTGCCTGTGTTGTGTGTTTCATGGCATGTGATTGTAAATAAGGCATTGCATGTTTGCCTTTGTCTGCTTTATATATACTTTATATATACTGTAATCTTCTCTGAATCCCTTTGGGGAGAAGGGTGGAATATAAATAAAGATTATTATTATTTTTATTACTACTACTGCTACTACTACTATTACTATTACTACAGCTCCCATCAACTTTATTCATTTACCAAGACTGTGAGATCATAGGAATTGTAGTCTGACAATATCTGGATAACTACATATTCCCAAACTTTTCTCTTTTTCACAAGATTATGAATGATACTACTTTGTTCTTCATTTGGCTGAAACTTGAGTCTAGCACTGCCTTTTCTTGAGTTTAACACTGTCTTTCTCCACAATATCAAATATGCTCAACCCCATATGTATCTGCTATCAATGACTGTGCAACTACAGTAGAATGGTAGCTTCATATGATAAAATCCCATAATATGTAAAAGGAACAAATTGTCATTCTCTATTTTTGGGCGTCCATGAAATAGATGGGCTAAATAGAGAAGGTTGTCCAAATGATATATATATTTTAAAGTGCAGTTAAACCTAAGAGTAACTGGAGCATGCTGAATGGCTAATGGAAGAATAATATGAACACTAGAGATGTGTGCAGTATTTGTTGCATTTGTTTAATTTATATTTGTTTAATTTATATTTGCATTTTGTACCATTCATTCAAATGGCATGAAATGGAGAGGACCCCCTGAAACAAAAATGCAATCGAAATGAAAGGTATTGGCTGCAAGCCTGCTTTACGGATTGAACGGCTGCAGGCTCTTCGAGGCCCGGGTGCATAGGCCCAAAGCCTACGCCCGTAGGCCCAAAGCTCCCGGGTCTACAGGTGCAGGTTTTTGGGCCTACGCACCCGGCCTCGCAGGGCTTGCAGCCAAGTGCCGAGTAAAGAGCGCTCCCCAATACTCAGCACTCATCTGCAGGCCCTGCGAGGCCCGGGTGCGTGGGCCCAAAGCCTGCACCTGTAGGCCCAGGTTCTTTGGCACAAAAGAAAACAGTTCGTTCAGCCCAGAAGACAAAACAAAACAAATGTCTGACCTCCAATTTTGGGAGGTCAGACAAAAACAGAACAGGGTCCTGATGTTAGGGATTCCTCTAAGTGTTCATGAATCTGAGGGTGAGTTGGAATCTGAGGAGGAGACTTTGCAAGTACCCACTTTTCAGGAGAGACAAAACAGAGCAGAGACGTCATTCAGCTAGAATAGCTGCCAGAAATGCAGCTGAGTAATTAGGAACTGCCCTAGCAGCTGGGAAGGGACTCAGGGCTATAAAGCAGAAGCAGGTGCAGCCAGGTCTTGCTGGTAAAAAACTGACTCTAATGCCTTTGATCTCTGTGTGCCTGCTTCGAGTCTGCATCTAGATTTATTGCTGTTTCTTTGTCTGAAGTAAGACTGTTATTTGATTTAGGAATGTATCAGGGACTAAGAACTGTGCTTGCCCTTTGACTTCCTTGCTCCCTTTACATTATTCCACTGAGTGTGCTGTAATTTATGTTATGTTGAAGTAAAGTTTTGTCTTAAAAGACAAAACAGGGCACCCATCAAAAGCCAGAACATGAAACGGGACAAGGTAGGTCCCGAATGCACACCACTAATGAATACTAATAAATGATAGCAATAATGAAATGAATAGTGAGAGTAACTGCTCGAAGGACCAGTGGCTTCTTTAATTGGGGACCTGGCTGTAGGAAACATCTAAATAGCAACCTGAAATGGCTTTGTAAAAAAAGTCACTCAAAGAAAGGGATGGTATTTATAGCCAGCAATAAATATTTGTAATTTTTATGTGGTAGTTTTCCAAAAGATATTTCATGACTTGTTTTATTTGAAGCTGTTTCTTTGAAAACTTCAATTCTTCATGAAAACAAGTTGTAGAGCTTATGGTATTGCTCGGGCAAAATGATTTCCATAAATAAAGCAAGATGCAATGGAAGGGGACACATATAAAGATTAATGCATCCTACTTTTAGGCGTACAGTGACTAACTGCAATTCTTGAGACTTAAGTTATTGGAAAGAAAATCTCTGTTAAGGAAAACAGGCTACAAATCCAAAGCTACCTGAGCAGCATGGGCAATTTACTTTCTCTTGATTTTAAAGAATGTCGGTTTATAGCCATTTTCCCAGGGCTTATTGATTTCACGTGTCATTTTGTACAATGACATAATGCAGCTGAGCACATGCGCCCACACACGAACATACACACTAAGGGTAGCAAATGCTAGTGTCATTTGTCATCCTGAGCACCAGCCACCGTTTTCAATGTGCAGCATTTCAAGGGGAGTGATAGTTTCCATCAAAATGGCAGGAATGAAGAAAATTGGGGAAGGCAGGCAGGCAACTGAGAGGCGATGGTACCAATTGCTCCTTGGAATAATGGTTCAGCCATAGCTTACCCTCCAGCTGTCCCAGGGACGGTCCCAATTAATCCTTTATCATTCCTCTTTTCCAACTGCTTGTAAAATGTCCCATTTTATCTCTCTCACCCACCCACACTTTCTCCCTTTGCCATTAGCTTACTTCAGTTGCAGCAAATGGAATTCACAGCACAAAAATAATCTGCACTCAATTAAATCAACAGGGAAAAGGGGAGAGGAATCGTTTCAGGGTGCAGCTACACTGTAGAAGTAAAGCAGTTTGACATCACTTTAACTGGCATAGTTTGATGCTATGGGATCATGAGAGATGTAGTTTGATGAGGCACCAACACTCTTTGGAAACTAAGGTTGATAAAAATGCAGTTCCCATAATTCCAAAGAATTGAGCCATGACAGTTAAAGTGGTGTCACACTGCATTCATTCTACAGTGCAGATGTACCCTTAGACAAAAGCAAACTGCTTGCATGTTCTTCCTAGTGAATAACTCTTACTATCCTAACCACACTCTGATGTTTTTGACTACACATATCCCAGTTTTCATCTGTGAAAATGTTGGAAGGTATGCTACAGAATATCTCATTGATTTTAACTGTATTTTAATGAATTTTTAATGGTTTTATCTCTACAGAGTTGCTTGTCTTTAAACAACATCGATTGACAGATATTTTCTTCTCAGTATGTACAGTATGGAGCATGTCAATATATGTACATGTTTAATATATTCTAATGTATTCATTTTAATAATTTGGAAGATGCCATGAGCCTCAGTTTTGGGGAAAAATGAGATATAAATGAACAAAATAAGAACAATAACAACA
Source organism: Anolis carolinensis (assembly GCF_035594765.1). Taxonomy (NCBI): domain Eukaryota; kingdom Metazoa; phylum Chordata; class Lepidosauria; order Squamata; family Anolidae; genus Anolis; species Anolis carolinensis. The sequence goes on along the minus strand of NC_085845.1, from coordinate 23,584,912 downwards.
TTTTTTTTCGTGTCAGAAGTGACTTCAGAAACTGCAAGTTACTTCTAGTGTGAGATAATTGGCCATCTGCAAGGATGTTACCTAGGGGATGTCCAGATGTCTGATTGTTTACCAGGCTTCTCACATGTCCCCGCATGGAACTGGAGCTGACAGAGGGAGCTCATTGTGCTGTCCCTGGATTGGATTCTAACCGGCAAGCTTCAGGTCAGCAACCCATCCTTCAAGTCAGTAGTCCTGCTGGCACAAGGGTTTAATCCATTGCATCATCAGGGGCTCCATAGTAATAACAATTGAGAGACAGCTTTAGCTAGCAGGAGCCCCCGATGGTGCAGCATATTAAAGCACTGAGCTGCTGAACTTGTGGACCGAAAGGTCACAGGTTCGAATCCGGGGAGCGGAATTAGAGCCTGCTGTTAGCCCCAGTTTCTGCCAACCTAGTAGTTCAAAACCATGAAAATGTGAGTAGATCAATAGGTACCACTTTGGCGGGAAGGTAACGGCACTCCATGAAGTCATGCTGGTCACGTGACCTGGGAGGTGTCTACGGACAACGCTGGCTCTTCAGCTTAGAAATGGAGATGAGCACCAACCCCAGAGTCAGACACGGCTGGACTTAATGTCAGGGGAAAATCTTTACCTTTAGCTGGTAGGAACGTACTGGAGTAGACTACAGAAGAATGCTGTGAGATCTCACAATTTCAATATAGTTCTGACACCTCAGAGTGACTTACTACTAGATGGGTTCTGTGAAAAGGCACTAGGATCAAAGAAGCCTGGGGTGAAGTGCCAAGGTTAGGCATGTGTAGAGGTGCGATATTGGTTATTTCAGACCAGTCCATCTCATCATGAACCCTCTTTGCTTCCAATTGAACTTCCACCCCAGTGCATTTTGAGCCTGACTGGTCACTTTGATGTCAGATAGGATTTTTCTCCCCTTTACATGGGATATTTCTTTTTCTTTTTGACAGTCCATACTACATTTAAGGGACTTGGACAATTGGTTAAGGGTGGTGTTGCCTCAAAGAAAACTCTACTTTTGTGTGGAGTCATAGAATCAGAATTGGAGAGACCACAAGGGACAGTCAGTCCAATCTCCTGCCATACAGGAACACAGAAGCAAAGCCCTCCTAGCAGATAGTCATCCAGCCTCTGCTTAAACATCTCTAGAGAATGAGACTCCACCATGCTCCATGACAGCATATTCCATTGATGAACAGCTCTAACCATCAGGAAGTTCTTCCAAACGTTTAAGAAGAACCTCCTTTCCTGCAATTTGAATCCATTGCTCCATGCTGCGGTCTTTAGAGCAGCAAAAACCAAGCCTGCTCCCTCCTCAGTGTGAATATTTAAGCATGTCTGTCATGTCCCCGCTCAGCCTTCTTTTCTCCAACCTACTTCTCATAGGACTTGAATTCCAAACCTTTAATAATGTTGTTTGCTCTTCTCTGAACATGTTTTAGCTTGTCAATATTCTTCTTGAATTGTGGTGCTCAGAATTGGACACAGTAGACACTACAGTATATGCCTTTAACTATATATTAAATTACAATTTAAAAATTGTACAGTCAGAGTTAATCTGGTGTATTGGTTTAAACTAGGAATCTGGAAGGTTCAAATCCTGCTCAGGCCCTGAAACCACTGAAGGACTATGGGCAAACCACACACTCTCCATCTCAGAGGAAGGCAAGAAATCTTGTCAAGAAACCCCCATGATAGATTTAAGATAAGTCAGGAATGACTTGAAGGCATATAACAAGAACAACAAAGAACAACTAATGGTCTAGTTAGCACTAGAAAGAAAATCACCAGACCAGAAGTGAGCAAATGCTCATACTGTATTGCTTCTCAATAAGAGCTTGATCTCCCATTATGACCCTATGGCTGCATCTCCTCTTAAATTTGAGGGAACCAAAATTGGTTTTCCACAAAAATAGCCCATAGTACTGTCTTCAAGTTTCTGCAGGCCATATTGTCACATTTTCAGAAATTGTTATCTCCTCTTTTTTGGACCTTTAGAGGGGTGTGGGTATTTTAGTGTTATTCTTATTCTATTCTTCTGTTTTAAATGCCTTTAAATTATTATTTTAAATAGCACTGTTTTAATTGGATAGCTTTTTTGATTGTTTTCGAACTGTTTTATTGTGATTGTTTTTAGATGCATTTTGTTTAAATAAATACATGACTAAATAAAGTCTTTGAAGTTGTAATAGTGAAATAGGCCTTTTTGAAAAAAAATTGCACATGCACATATCAATGATCTTTTAGAACTTCCTCTCGTATTTATTTCACATCAACAGTTATAGCGCCATTTTTCACTTTAAGGACATTTCCTTCTTGATATAATAATTCACTGCCTAATTTCATATTGGCTTCTGCAATGATAAATTTTATGTATGCAAACTCTGTCACAACAAAGCTATTGAGTGCAACTTCAGACAATCCAAAATGTTATTTAATTTTATTATATTCAATAGGAATTGAATATATAGTTCCTTTATATTCAATGATAGAACCAGGCTTCTGGTAAATAACATTATCTGGATTGGCAAAGTTAGCGTAACAGTATGTAATTTTTGTTGTCTCTTTTTCTCCATAATTTTAGATTTAATTGTACTACAATTAAAAATGGAAAATGTTTCTACTATAGTCAAAGTCAGCATTAGAGTATATGTATCCCCCCACAACCCTCCCAGGCAAGGAAAGGAGGAGGAGGAGGAAAAAGAGGAAAAGAAGGAAGAGGAAAAGAAGAAGGAAGAAGAAAAGAAAAAGGAGGAAGTGGGGTGAGGAAAACAAGTGGGGAGGAGGAAGCGGAGGAAGAAGAGGAAGAAGCGAAGGAGAAGATAACAATGTTTCCACAAAATTTCAATTTCTAACTACCAATGTCCATACATGAAATGAAACAACAAGGTCAGGTAAGTCAGTCCTTCCTATTTCAAGTTGTATTGCAATGTTTATGTGCAGACAATGCTGCTGCAACCCAATAATGGATGTCTGTATTTCTCCAGCCCTAGTTAGAATCATAAAATCAAAGCGTTGGAAGAAACCTCATGGGCCACCCAGTCCAACCCCCTGCCAAGAATCAGGAAAATTGCATTCAAAGCACCCCCGACAGATGGCCATCCAGCCTCTGCTTAAAAGCCTCTAAAGAAGGAGCCTCCACCACACTCTGGGCCAGAGAGTTCCACTGCTGAACTGCTCTCACAGGGAGGAAGTTCTTCCTAATGTTCAGGTGGAACCTCCTTTCCTGTAGTTTGAATCCGTTGTTCCACGTCCTAGTCTCCAGGAAACAAGCTTGCTCCCTCCTCCGTATGACTTCCCCTCACATCTTGATACATGGCTATCATGTCTCATCTCAGCCTTCACAATCCTCCTTGTGTTGATGCTGCTAAAGAACATCCATACATACATAGGACAAGTACAAAAGTAGAGTTGGACTGCTGGTAGCTTTTGGAAAAACAAATTACATTATTTGGTTTAATATTTGCATGATCCATTCCATAGATATTTGCAGAACAAGGGTGGGGAAACATCAGGTCTGAAGTCCTCTGGGGTTTTCCAGATGACTGTAGGTCCTTCTGAATAACATATTGTTTGGTGTGTTCCTAGTGCCTGTTTAGTTTTCCCTCTAAAAGGATGAGATGCTGTTTCAATTAAGGCGTCTGCAGCAACTAGCTCAGTAAGTCTTAAGGAAAATAAGAACTGATTTTTTTATCCTGTCGTTTTAATTTTAGTCCCACTTGCTAGTGGATTGGAGCCCTACAAAATGTCTCTAAAATGGAATTTTGTCTTAAGATTGAAAACAATTTACTATCTATATCCCTATATACATTGACTGTTTAATGCAGATAAAGATCCCACTCTGCGTTTTCCTGTTGTTTGGGAAAATGGTGATGAATAACGAATCAACCCTAATTTTGGATGAAAATATTAATGGGCACCTTCTTTTTTCCAGATTCAGATTCCTGTATGTGTAAGCTTCAAATGATGCTGTGCGTCCTGGGTGAGGTCTCGATCTCTCCATTCCCTCTCCCCACCACCCTTTTATCAACTATCTTCCAAAGTTGGCATGAAGTCATAGAACATATTACTGAGTCTGAACTTGAAAGAAAGGACGGATTCTTTAAAGATCTGACTACAAGAAAGAAAGCCAGCATGGAAATTCAGAGTTCAGTTTATGCATACAATAAACCCAAGCATTTGAAATTCACAGCTAGAATAACCAGATTGCCTTAACGCTGGCCTTTCAGCAATCCAGCCACCCACCTTTCTTTTTTCTTTCTTTCTGTCTTTGATCCCAACAGAACATTTTTTACTAAGTATGTAAAAGCCGATCAAAGGATTTTTTTTATTTCTAAGGTCTCTAAGAAACTCTCACGGCATGGCTTAAATCTTAAAAAATGCAACTCTACTTATAGTTGTACTGTTTACCAAAGATTTATAGGCAGAAATGAAATCCAGTTTAGAGACTTGATCCAATCTAATGGTGACATGGAGGAACTGGAAAACACTGGTGTTCATATTGCTGGCTAAAATCACATTTTGTCATAACAAGACCAATGTGTGTGTATTTATCATGGATGTATAGATATATATTGAGGACCTTTACTAAGTGGCCAAGAATTTAGAGTCCTCCAAGGATCTAGATACATTTTCAGTTCATCTTGCAAAGACAAAGACGTAATTCAGTTCTTAATTCCTACTAATGCAGACCAACAACACCAATTAATGTATGAATTCCATCGCATCAGTGGGTTTACTGTAGTTGGGACTGGCATTTGGATTCAGGCAAAAGATTAAGTGTTTTGAGTGGGATCCAACATTTTTAATTATTTAAATTTTCTATAGGTCCTCCCCCGCTTCCATTCCCCATCATAAATATCACACAGAGACACAGAGACACAATGTGACATTAAAATAAAATTAAAATCAATTAAGACATGTTTGACAATTAAAGTAATTGTGCGATTCATTAAACTACTAGACCCCTACAGCTTAAGTCTAAGTAAGAAGGCCTTATATGGCTTCAAAGGGATGTTTTGACTTGGGCTTTGATAAGTCTCGTGGGAGAGTGAACTATACAATCTACAGTTAAGTGCCTCTCTGCGGGGACATTTGGATGATGAGGAGCTACAGGGGGATGATGAAGCTTGACGCAGTGCTTCAACTTATCATGTTGGTACCCTAAGGGAGGCTTTCAATTCACCCAATGGCCTGATGAACCAACCACTGGGACATATTATAAAACAGCAGGAAACTTTAGAGGTATTAGATGTTGATACCCTGAGCTATTTCTCTGCTTAGACCATAGCTCAGTAAAGCTACCTTTGGGACTGCAACTCCCAGAATTTCTCAAGACAGCAAGCCCTATCAGAAATGTTAAAACTGTCTGAATATTTTTTTCCTGCATTGATGGTTCTTGGCTTCTACATCCGTGGAGTTTGGTCCCAAATTTAAAGACATTTTCCAAGGTTCTTCTATTTTGTATAGGGTTTAACACTTTGAATAGCCCCTTTAACACTCATCCAGATAGATGAAACACTTCCATTGAGAGCATTAGTACAAGGTATTTCCTGACCCTATGAAAATCCAAGTACGTTGAAGAACATAAAAATACCTCATGTACTTGTGGATGCAGATTCAATCACCTCCCACAATATCCAATATCCTTGCAGGAAATACATGTGCATATGAAGAAGAATTTTTGTTTTGAGTATCTCTCCTTATTTGGATAATGCAAATGGAATATTTTTTGTTGGGACAACGAATTTATTTCCCACTGCCTTTAGTCTGCTTAAAACTGTTTGTACAGTAATTCTTTCACATTTGCAGATTAAGTATTTGATTATTTGCAGATTTCTATATTTATTGCTGCTTCCACTGCTGACATACACCCACACAAAGTTTTCTGCATGTATTTGTAGGTTTTACAACATGGTTCTATGGTCGGATTCTGGCTACAGCATAATGCTGGAGAAACTACAGCTTCCTAGATAAGTGTTTTTTTATAGTAAAAATAGTGTTTGTACTTTTTATTTATGTACACTGTTTTCCCACCTTCATGCTGACCCTGCACCGCTATCCTCCATATATGTGGATAGACTGCTGTAAATGGCAAGTAGCTGAAAGTTGAGGATGTTGTTATGAGACTTCAGCTGACAGTGCTATAAAATACCCATGTTGTAAGTCTAATTTTGTGTGAATCCACAACAAAATATGACTCTGGGCGACTGAAATAACCCTCCTATCCAGATGAGAGTTAATCACAAGCACTATGTAGCCACCATGTCATGAACCTTTCATACCGGTGGCAGTTTCAGTTTCAGATTGAAAAATAAGAACATATTTCATTAGTATCTCATTAACATTGGAACTGAGGTCATCCAAGGAGGCTGACGTTTAGAATAAGTTGGAGCAAGATAACAAAATTCTTTATACAAAGCATAATTAATGTTGCAGTGATTTGTATGTTCTCCAGTTTAATTTTATCATAGACAGATGATTTCAAACAAAAAATAAATATGAAATTCATTATCAAAAGATGCAATGATAACCAGAAGCTTGGATGGCTTTGAAAACAGATCCATGGATAATAGCCATGACTGCAATGCTATCAATAATACTATGCTTGTTTTATATTTTCAACCCGACTTTGGCTTATGACAACCTTCTCATAGGTTTATTAGGAATATTTAACCAGGTAAGGTTTGCTATTGCTTTTCATGTGACTTATCTGCAACAGATATCCATGGTTGAACAAGGATTAAAATCTTGATCTTCCACAGGCCTAGTCCACTCTAAAACTACTAAACATTACTGGATCTCATATTTGTGTATTCAGTCAAGGTTCAGGGATGAGATAATAGTTTCTAGGCAAACTTGACCCTTTTAGGGCTTCTCAATTTAAGGTCCAAAGTGATATTCCCTACTTTCCATAAATTGGTAGCTAAACAAGTGTTGCTGCATATATTTTCAACACTTTGATAGGTAGAAAGTGAAAAGTGATTAATCCAATGTGGTGGCTTAGTTTTGTTATATCAGACCTTCTCATTATAATGTTACCATGTCTTAAAACTTCACAAACTGCTACTTTGAACAGCTACTCAGTTCCTCCTGTTTTCTTCAATCTGCTCTATGTGCTGCCAGAAACTGAGACAGAACCAGAGCAGATATTTCATTCTGATCAAGCCCATCGATCATACTTGTCTCTGCTGTCCAATGTATCATTTTAATGCATATAATTTAGTGAGTGACTTTGCTCTTTTATATTTTGTACAAACACTTTGCTTCCTGATAAGATTGATGTATCACACCCCCCTGCTGACCATAATAGGATAATGGGTATTTTAGAAGTAATTATGTAAAGTTTGGAAGTCACCGCCTACCATTGACAGATTCAGACACTGAAACAAAGAAGCGGAAGGCCTACAGACTGAAACAGTGGAGGGACTTTTCATCCATCCATCCATGTGAGCAGCCATCCTTAAAATTCTCCATCATTTGTGTTTTCTCGCCCTCCTTGAATAAGACACTTTAGCTATACACCTGAATAAGTAAAACACTTTAGTGAGATTATCAGTGACTGACTACTGTATATCACCTTCTGTATTGCCTTGACTGGAAATACAGGTCACTTAGTCTGTTGGCCCTTAAAGATGCAATCATATGCATGCAATTTTGGAAGTAAGCTCCATGAAATTTGGTGGAACTTACTCCTGAACAGACATCAATAGGATTGTGCTGTAAGCCACTTAATGGGATAGGGACAGAATATGACTGCTTAAATATTTAAAAGGGATGCTTATTTGTGTATATTTTAAGAAGACTCATTTCAAAACCTGCCTGCTTCATCTGTCTTGGGAAAGCTCTCATTACAGTTGAATCCAGCTAAATCCCACCCGGCCTTACAGTGTTCCCTCACTTATCGCAGGGGTTACGTTCCAGGACCATGAAGTAGGGACACTATATTTATTTTAATATTTACACCTTAATTATACCTTATTTTAGTAGTTAGGTGGCCTTTCTCTCCTTCGCAAGCCTGTTTTGCACTGTAGTTGTTCTAGTTTGGTTAGTTGGATAGATAGATACCACTTTTGATTGGGTAGCATTAGACACAACAAATGACAGTGTGCTCTCCTTTTGAAGAAAATGTATACTCTTCACCATTCCCTTCCTTGTTTTTCTTTTCCAGGAATTAATCCTGGTTCAAGGCTGTGGTTTATAGCCCTTCCATGTTATATTACTCCATTTAAACAACTGTTAAGGTGCCAGTAGCTACAAGTCTGGATAGGCAAAGTTCAATAGATAATGCAAAACATTAAACAGTAGATTTTGCTTCATACTCCTCACTGTATACACATTTAAAGATACTATCATGTAGTAGTCACATTATGGAGCAAAAATATGTTGAACTGGAGCATTCTTTGCTCATTGAAGGGTGAGCAGTAGTCTATGTGTTCTAAAATACCTTGGCACTGCCATTTGGACTGTCTCCTTTTCCCTGTTTTTAATAGCAGCTTCATCTTCAGAGGTTAGTGTGCAGCCCTACTTATCCCTGTACAGTGAAAAGCTTTATCTGCTAATTGTAAGAGATTAGATTCTGTACAGATCAGGCCCTCTGTTTCAGGACATTTGGCAAACATCATCAATTGGACTTTCTAAGATTGCTGGATGTTACTCAGCAAATGAATGGCAATGAATGTTAATATTTACCTCCAAGTAATCTCTTTATGTTGATTTAGAAGGAATGTGAATAGCAGCATCAGAGCTCTCTGGCCTTCTCAAGGACAGCTCTTTCATTTCTTTATAGTGCAATGGAGAGCTCCCAAAGGGAAATCCAGACAATGCCTCCCAGGCAATACATTATTTTGTCTCTCCTGCCTCCCGACCCAGTGTAAAAGCTGTGATGTCCATTTCACTGAGTTGGATCTGGCACCTGGTAGATGCAAACTGTCACTGCAGTCATCTCTGGGCAAGAAATATCTTGTCAAAATCATTGGCCTGACTTTTATAGAAGAACAAGATGTACTCTTGTTTTCAAAGGCCCTTGAGGAAAGGCAACTGGATGTAATTAAGGAGCTGGCAGAGCTATTTTTAATTCCTCATTGGTTGGAATGCTTCTCTCAGAAAAAGGACAATGAGTCTAATCCCTTCTAGGACCTCTTCAGAATGTTAATGTCCTGTGTATTAGTTGCTGTGATTAACCATGGAGTAGAACCTTTCTCCAATATTTTAGAAAAGGGAAAATGAATTTCCTGTGTTACAGTAATCAAGGGTTCATAGTATTGGAGTGAACAAGTTGGATGAATAAATAGAGCTACAAAGTCTTGAATTTTTTTCCCCTTGTATTAATTTATGACAATTATTTTGCCACAAGGTGAAATTGACATCTTCACTTTGGTTTTGGTTTTCACCAAACATTGAGAAAACCAAAGTGCTCTGCTAGTAGTCATCAACCAATCCCTCTGCAATGCCAGAAATAAAGAAATGTCAGCGTTCTGGAAGAAGCAAAGACCACCAGAACTGAAGCAATGATCCTCCGCCATCAACTTCACTGGACTGGCCATGTTGTCCAAATGCCCGATCACCATTTTCAAAAGCAGTTACTTTATTCTCAACTCAAGAAAGGAAAATGGAAAATGTTGGTGGACAGAAAAAAGAGATTTAAAGATGGGCTTAAAACTAATCTTAAACATGTGGCATAAACACCAGGAACTGGGTATCTTTGGCCTTGAACGTTCTAACTGGAAGCTAGTTGTGACCAACAGTTCTATGGACTTTGAGGAGGCACAAATAGAGAATGAAAGGGAGAAACATGCCAAGGAGAAGGTGCATCAAGCAAATCCTTGCCAGGACAACCTTTCATCTAGAAATGTGTGTCCTCACTGCAAAAAAAACATGTTGATCCAGATAGGTCTTTAAAGTCACTAACGGACCCACCGCAAAGACTCTATCCTTGGAAGACAATCATACTAAGCCATGTGTGATAGCCTATGATATGATGATCCAAAAGGCTGCCTTCTCCTGTATGAACCTGCCCAGATTTTTCTTAGTAGAGTTCCTGCTACATGATCCATTAACCTTATAACCCCAACTGTTCCAATTCAACTGTTTGGCAAGGGCAATCCTAATTAATACATTGCCTCCCCACTTTTTCAGCTACTTTTAAAATGTCCCAGTTTCTTCCTCCTCGTTCCATTTTCTCCCCTCATTTTCTGTGAGCATTGGTCACATTCTGAACTCCAGGTTACTTTCTCATTGGCCCAAATAGCTAATAGAGACAAATAGGTCTCAGATACTGGACTGCTCCAAACCATCAAAGTTCAAACCTTTTAAGGAATGCTTAAAAGGAAGTTCTGGTCAAATTGTTTTGGACATGAAAATAATATTTCCAGCCAAAGAAAATAACGAGTGAATATGAATGCAAAAAAAAAAAAAGGCAGACAAAATGTCAAAAACGGACAAGAAAGTTAAACAGAGCACTATTAAAAATAATTCCAAGCATTTCTAACAGGAAAATCAAAGGAATCAATGAACCTTTATGCCATCTATATTTTTTCAGCAGGCTTCTCTATATCCTTGAGGAACATTACTGTCCAAATCACCATTTATCGAGTAAGGAATATCATCTCATCTGTTGAGGAACTATCCATCTCTAAACAGATATTTGTTGAAATAATAAGCATCTAAAGGGTTAATATCCACAGGCACTTTGATATCTAGTAGTATCCATTACTGCACCCAGCAGAATGCAAAATATATCTATTAGCATAGCCAAGTTGAGAGCAGAGATCTTTCTTAACAGAATGGTCCTTATCTGAGTGGTTACCAGTCAGGAACAGCATAGTTTGAAGGCTGGATTGCAGCCTAATTCCCATGGAGACTGAAAGATGTTTTTACTTGTATCTCTTTTCAGCTTGTTTGCATCTTTCCTAACCTAGTAATGTCCAATGAGTTAATAAGTGTTTACTATATTTGTTCACATAAACATTTTTCTTTAAATCAAGTACTTAGAGAAGACATAACATCATGTACTGTTGACTGTCATCATATTGCATCTGCCATCAAATTGAAGAAGCCATAGCTGTACAAGTTCTATCTGTGAACTGTTCTTTTGAGAATCAGTAAATATTTCCTTGAGTAGAAGTTTCATTGATCACCCAGTCTTTTTTAAAAAAATATCTCTCACTGAGTAAATGGTAGGGCTTTGATTTTTTTTGTGTGCAAATAGACTGTTAATGAAAACTTCATTTTCACTCCCCTATTATATGCAAAATAGAACTTACTTTTTCAGTTTACTGGGTTAATATTTGTTCATTTAGCTTGTAATATCTCTTCTAGTACCAAAGTCCCTCGCCATTCACCCAACCTATTTTAAAATACCTGAATGACAGTTGTTGTAGAGTCAGGTCTTCTTGAGAATTGATCCACTTTTTAATGCAGCTAGAATCACAGTACACTACAAACTAAATTATATCGCTACTACTTGCATTAGAAATAATGGTTGTTTACTGCATTTATATCCTTTCTTTCCATTCGAAATTGGAACTCAAAGCATCTTAGAAATGAAATATAGCAAACACATATAAAAGGTTAACAATAAAGTATATATACATCTTCTATATTAAAAACAAATCAAAACATACCATTCATACAACTTAAAAGCAGTATAAAAACATTTTCATTAAATGTAGTACAGAACCCTATTAAAAGCCCTTCTTTAAAAAGCATTCATTTTATATTGCTTTTTTCTTACAAATGAAACCAATGAGAGTGTGATTTAAAATAAATAGCACTTCTGACAATTTTGTTCTGGATACCAGAAGGATGTATTGGAAGCTAAAATGTTTTGACCATACAATTAGCTAGTCCTGTTTGTCAATCACTCATATCACATATGTAGATATTTCTTTCCATTTGCATTCATTGGGAATAAATTACCACTGACCTTTTTCTGCTTTTTATTTTCAAACTACATGTGAATAAATATTCATTTTCCAAAGATGTGTATGTAATATGCTTTTATTAATGGGGAAAATGTGTACCAACATTTGTACTTCAAGAAGGATTCATTTAAATATTTCCTGCATCATGACACATGCATACCAAAACATGCATGAATTTCAGTGGAGGAAAATCCACCCACAACGTCTCACAACCTGATGCAAAACAAAGATGCAAACAAATGTGTGTGGGAGTTAGATAAATGTCAAAAATACAAGACAGAGAGATTTTCCCTTCCCATTTGTGAACCTCGAACTTGACATTTGTCAAGAAGGCATGTTTGAAAACAATCTGCACCTATTACAACCGCTACAGAGTTTTGACATTCTCGGTCATCTTGGCATATTTGCAATGAGCTACTACTCCTTTGTCTTAAATCATTATCGCACTATGATGTGACAGTAGTCAGACTCAACCAATAAAATGCCAAAGGGTTGGTGCTATTATATGTCAAACTGCACTTTTATGAAAGTAGGCACACTTTCTTTTCAGTGGTTATCTGACAAACCCACCCATTAGTCTTTGCCTTGTCTCTTAAAATAGCTCAGTCTCTTAATATATTGACAAAAGCCTTGACTGGCATGTTTAGCATTGAACATGAGTAGTAGTAATCACTGAAGTATGATTTGTCCTATGGCAGTATATCTGAGCTACTACTGGAAAAATGAGAAAGAGCACTATTTAGATTTAAGCAGATGGGAAGGAAAGAATGAAGTGGGTACCAGGAAAGCATGTCAATTTACACAACAATTCTGGTAGTTTCTTGAAGCACAAGTGGTTTTGCTGAGGAGTCTCAATGACCCTTGTTGAACTACAAATCTCACAATAATTTCATTTTAATGGACATGACAACTTCTTATAGAATCCTGGGATCTGTAGTTTGATGGGACAGTAAACCACTATGGGGTTCTAAATACGCTTTCATTGCAAATCATAGAATTCCATAGAACCAGCATAGCTAAAGTGGAATAACAGTGCTGCAATTCTGCAGCCCCCAGTGGCCCAGCAGATTAAATTGCTGAGCTGCTAAACATGCTGACCAACAGGTCGGCGGTTCGAATCTGGGAGAGCGGAGTGAGGTCTCACTGTTTGTCCCAGCTTTTACCAACCTGGCAGTTTGAGAACATGCAAATGCATGTAGATCAAGAGGTACTGCTCCGGTAGGAAGTAACGGCGCTCCATGCAGTCATGCCAGCCACATGACCTAGGAGGCATCTATGGACAACGATGGCTCTTCAGCTTAGAAATGGAGATGAGCACCAAACCCCAGAGTCAGACATGAATAGACTTAATGTCAGGTGAAAACCTTTACCTTAATTATGTAGTGTGAATGGGCACATGGTTTTAATTACTACATATGTAAATTTCTTTGACAAAATCTCTGAAGTTCATGAACAAAGATCTTTGTGGGGTTCAGTATCTGGTTGAATTCACCTTTCCACAAAGGTGTTCAATGGTCAAAGAAAGAAGCTTATTTTGTTGTTCCCAGAAATGGCAGGGAGCTGCTACGTCAGCAGCATGGTAAATCTACCCAAGGTTTTAATCCAGCCTGTAAATAACATATACAATGTGAGGAATGCTATCTTCAGCCCATTAGACAGCTCATTGAATGCCAGAATAGATGCACCACTCCACTGGCATGGAAGTCACCAGCCATCATTGGTGGCTTCCATTGCAACACTACTGGTTGTCACAGTCAGTGTCAGGCATCCTATCAACACAGGACTCTAATATGGATCATTTCATCCATTTCAGAAAGAGCAGAGGGATATATGCATAAAATGAGATTTTCTAATGTAATTTAGCTACATATGATATATAGGCATAGCAGGTCACATTAGTCTCTGTAACAGTTTGCAGACAGAACTACTCTGGGTGTACCATTTCATCATTCATTCAGTTCAAGATACATAGTGCCCAAAGCCTATCAAGATTTTTTGGCACCCAAGGAAGAAGGTTTCATCTTGATTAGCCTTTCTTGTAGTTGACTTTCCCCAGCAGTAGCTGCAATAACAAAACAAACAAACTTCTGTAAGTTCTTATTGTTGGTTATGCTGGGTATGGCTGATGGCAAATGGAAGCCAAGAGCATCTGGAATGCTGCAATAGCCACCCTGCTTTAAAGGAGAGTAAAGGAACTCGCACACCCATGTGCCAGTCACAACTGATGCAGCATGCATACATTTTGCCCTATGCAAGTAGTCTTCCCTGTTGCTAAAAAATTAAAAACACTTTGAGAATTAATCATGGCTTTAAAACCCAGGCTTGTGTTATAGCAGAAATTAAAAGAAATTCAAGTGACATCTACCATGCTAGAGAGACCAAACGAAACAATTGAAGAGGAAAATTTGGGTTGAATGGCAAATTGTATGTTCACAAGAGAGCCATGACTGAACTGGAGCTCAAGTGGCTGCAAATAGATTTCTTATCCTCCCTTGGAACTTACTTTGTTTAATCCTCCTAATATGAGCATGAATATTTAGTTTCCAGGAGAATAAGAGAGAAGGGGGGGGGGATTACTTGACTGCAGAAAATGTGACAGGTTTAATTACATTGAAGAAAATGTGGAGGAGATAAAAGATGAAGAGATAAAAACTGGAGCTACTGCATGGGCTCAAAATATCTTCTGAATCATAAACACCATTAAATACAGTGCTTCAGACTCAGCCACCCTGAAGCTGGGAGAGAGTCACTCTTCATATCCAGCCCACTAATTACTAGTACAGTAGAGTCTCACTTATCCAACACTCGCTTATCCAATGTTCTGGATTATCCAACACATTTTTGTAGTCAATGTTTTCAATATATCGTGATATTTTGGTGCTAAATTCATAAATATAGTAATTACTACATAGCATTACTGCGTATTAAACTACTTTTTCTGCCAAATGTGTTGTCTAACATGATGTTTTGGTGCTTCATTTGTAAAATCATAACCTAATTTGATGTTTAATAGGCTTTTCCTTAATGCCTCCTTATTATCCAACATATTCGCTTATCCAACATTCTGCCGGCCCGTTTATGTTGGATAAGTGAGACTCTACTGTATCTGGAACTGTTCACAAAAATAGTTAGCCAAACATTTCCTACAATGTCAATGGCACTAAAAAAGTGTCTACTGTCATTTCCCCTTCAATGAGCTGGAAAGTATGGAGCCCCCGGTGGCACAGTGGGTTAAACCCTTGTGCCGGTAGGACTGCTGACCTGAAGGTTGAGTTGCTGACCTGAAGGTTGTCAGTTTGAATCTTACCTGGGGAGAGCACAGATGAGCTCCCTCTATCAGCTCCAACTCCATGCGGGGATATGAGAGAAGCCTCCCACAAGGATGGTAAAAACATCAAAACATCAGGCCTCCCCTGGGCAACGTCCTTGCAGACAGCCAATTCTCTCACACCAGAAATGACTTGCAGTTTCTCAAGTTGCTCTTGACATGAAAAAAAGCTGGAAGGTCTAAGGATTGCTCATTAGGGATGGTTGTTGCCTGTGGCTTAACAAAAGCTATTGCTCTGTCAACAAATATAATCAGGAAATGTTAATCTTTTGAGGGGAAGTTGGTTCTCCTTTCCACTCAGATTTTAAGAGTATTGCAGTCTGTAACTCAGAATGGACACTATGTATATATGCTCATATAGACTCCATTCTTATGACAAAATTGCCGTCTGATGAGATTTTGACCTCACTTGAGGCATGGAGCTCACTAGATCCCATCACATGACATTGATCTACTTCTGGAGGGGCTCCATGCCTCAAGTGAAGTCAAAGTGTCATAAGAGGCAGAGCTGGCAACATGGAAGGCTTCTTATGTTTCATAGGAAACAACCACGGGAAGCCAGGAGGCAATGCTTTCCCCCATGGGATGTAGTGAGTGGCTAGGCAGGTGATGAGGGGCACAGGGCAACGGGCTCTACTGAATTTGCCACGATATGTGGTGACCCCCCCCCCATTTGATGAGGTCCTTAAAGTCCACACACACAATCTCAAATTGCAGGAAGTGTGTGTGTGTGTGTGTGTGTGTATGGGGGGGATTCAATTCCAAATTTCCAAATGAAGCAGAGAGTGTTTGATGATTGGGACATCTGTACAGATACCAAGGTGCTCATTTATAAAGCCACTGTCCTCCCATCCCTGCTATATGCCTGCGAAATGTGGACTGTCTACAGGCGTCACACTCAACTCCTGGAGCGATTCCATCAGTGTTACATCCAAAAAAATCCTGCAAATCTCTTGGGAAGACAGGCGGGCAAATGTCAGCATGCTGGAAGAAGCAAAGACCACCAGCATTGAAGCAATGCTCCTATACCATCAACTCCACTGGACTGGCCATGTTGTCCTAATGCCCGATCACCGTCTCCCAAAGCAGTTGCTATACTCCCAACTGGAGAATGGAAAATGGAATGTTGGTGGATGTGATGAGTCATGGGCCATGTAGTCCCGTTCATGGCACTGTAGTCCCAGATGAAGAGGAGAACTTGGGTTTTTCACCGTCTCAGTCAGAATTGGAACCTTCCCAGCCAGATTTGGGAACCTTGCACCTGCAAGAGATTTGTCTTCCAGAAATCTGTCAAACAAGCCCTGAGTCTAAATCTCCTGTGTTTTCTCGCCACGAGTTTTGTAAACAACAGAGAGGAGTTCAAGCGGCCTCTCGTAGGAGTGCTAGGATAGCTGCTAAGAATTCAGCTGATTAAGCCTGCTTTCCATGGGAAACCTTAAGGAGTCATGCATCTGGACTCAGAGATTAGCTTTCGTTTCTGGTTCCCCAGAGAACTGCTCTTTGGTGGGAAAACTAGACCCTATTTAGGTGTTTTACCCACAAAGGGGTTTTGCGGAGTCAATTCGTCAGCTACTGGAGTAAGTTGTGTGTGGACAGCGCGCTCCGTTTCCAAGCCTCGTTCCTGTTTCAAGCCTTGTTCCTGATTCCAAGCCTTCGCTCCGTTTCCAAGCCTTCGTTCCCGTTTCCAGCCTTGTTTACCTCCACGGACCTTGCCTTGTTTTCCGGATTTTGCCAAGTAATTCCACGGATCTTGTTCTCGCTCCTCGTTCCTTGTTGCCTTGTATTAAGCCTTGTTTCAAGTTATTTCCTAGCCTTGCTCAAGTTCAAGGACTAAAGGACCTTGTCATCTCCCCTCACTTTGCCTGGCAAAGTGAGTGTTTCGGTTATTGGATTACAACTTTGGACCTTAATATTTTATATTGGACATTGTTTCTTTGGACTAATTTTGACCTTTCCTGAAAGGTCTACTTCTGAACTATTTCATACACTTGCTTTTATTAACTTTATATATTTCCTTAATAAAGATATTAGATAGATTCTGGCCTCTGTGTATGGTTATTGGTGCTCTGCAGCCTGGGTCGTGACAGTTTGACTCCGCCACCCTAAGCACCAATTAACCTAGGCCAGAATGTCTACCGGAGCCGGACCGGGAGGCCAGCCGCTCAGCTACACCATCGACAAGGAGGAAGTGGACCACATCCGTGATAAGCTCAATGCGCAGGAGGGAGAAATAAAGGGATTGAAGGAACGCGGAATCCGACTCCCGGCCCTGGCATTGCCAACCAAGTTTTCTGGAGAAGCTTCTAAGGTTCATGTTTTCCGTCGCCAATGCCAAGCTTATCTAGAGGCCCGCAATGCCGAGTTTCCCCAAGAAGACATCAAAGTGGCGTGGATCTACAGCCTTTTAGACGGGCCAGCGGCCAACTGGGCGACGGCACTGTTCGACCAAGTTTCCCCACACCTAAGATCAGCGCAACACTTCTTGGATCACATTAAGGCGACTTGGGGGATCGAAGACAATTTGGAGGCAGCCGGCCATAAACTCCGGCGCCTCTCTCAGGGGGACAGACCCTTGTCCCAGTACATAGCCGAGTTCCGAGTGCTGGCCCACAGCACCGGATGGAATGATATAGCCCTCAGAGGACAATTTCGGGAGGGTCTCAACATCGAGATGTTGGAAGAAATCTCCAAAGTGGATCCCCCCCACTCTCTTGAAGCACTCATTGATCAATGTTTACGAGCTGAAGTCATGCTTGCCAACAGAAAACAATGGGTCCGAGGCCAGAGCGGTAGAGCTGGGGTGAAACCTCCCGCTCCCACCAGCGTCCAGCCGCGTCCAGTATGGAGACCCCCGCCACCAGCCCCATACCCCAGGGGGAGCGAGGAGGTGCCGATGCAGTTGGGCAATGTGCGTCCCAGGTTAGATGCCGCCGAGAAGGCCCGCCGCCAACGCCTAAATCTCTGTTGGTACTGCGGAAACGGGGGCCACTTCGCCAGAGAGTGCCCAGCCAAAGGGAAGCCCCCCGCCCGTCTGGCGGCGGCGTCCTCCACGGAGATGAAGACGTCTGAGGCGGCTGGCGCACAGCCGGCGGGGGAAGCCAGCGACCGGGCGTAGAGAGGCTCGCCAACCCGGTCAAAAAACCCACTCAAGAGCCGCCAACCGGGGTCCTATTTCTTCTAGTGGTCACCTTGTGGTCAGCAAAAAAGGGGCCAGTCATGGTCCATGCCATGATAGACTCAGGAGCTACAAACAATTTCATTGATAGAGAGTATGCCGACTCTCTGGGATTACAATACCATGACTTCAAGAATGCCCGTGTGGTGCAAGCCATCGATGGCCGCCCCCTCAAGACGGGTCCCGTAAGCCAGTGGTCGGAACCCACCAGAATGTGGATAAGGGAACATATGGAAGAGATTTCCTTCTTTGTTACCGAGGTTCCCCATTTCCCTGTGATTTTGGGAATTCCATGGCTGACACTTCACGACCCAAACATCTCCTGGTCCAACAGAGAACTGCAGTTTGCTTCAAAATATTGCCAAAACCATTGCCTTGTAGCCAAGGTCTGCCATGCCACAGACACTGAACCCATTATCACCTTGCCCAAGAAGTACTCAGAATATTGGGATGTATTCAATGAAAAAGAAGCTGAGAGATTACCCCCACATAGACCTTATGACTGTGCCATTGACTTGGTGGAGGGGGCCCCGATCCCGCGAGGACATCTCTACTCCCTGACTGAACCGGAGCAAGAAGCTCTCAGGGAGTTCATAGAGTCAAACCTTCGCAAGGGATTCATCAGACCCTCTCAATCCCCAGCCGCTTCCCCAGTGATGTTTGTGAAAAAGAAATCAGGGGACTTACGCTTAGTGGTGGACTATAGAGCATTGAACAATATCACTAAGCGGAACAGCTATCCCCTGCCCTTGATCTCGGACCTACTAGACCGACTTCGAGGAGCCAAGGTCTACACCAAGCTGGATCTTCGGGGGGCTTATAATCTAGTTCGCATCAGAGAAGGAGACGAGTGGAAGACCGCCTTCCAGACTAAATTCGGATTATTCGAGTCCCGAGTTATGAATTATGGATTATGTGGAGCTCCCGCAACGTTCCAGCATTTTGTCAATGACATCTTTCAGGATTATCTAGATCGGTTCTTGATCATCTACCTGGACGATTTTTTGGTGTTTTCTAGATCACAATCAGAGCATGAGAACCACGTCAGAATGGTGTTACAACGATTGCGGGATCATGGACTTTATGCCAAGCTGGAAAAATGCGCTTTTGATCTACAAGAGGTAGATTTCCTGGGGTACCGCGTCTCACCACTAGGGCTCTCCATGGACCCGGCTAAGGTTTCAGCAGTATTGGAATGGCGGGCGCCAACCAACAAGAAAGAGGTGCAACGATTCTTGGGGTTCGCGAACTACTACCGCAAGTTCATTCCAGACTTTGCCCGCTGGTCTGACCCAATCACCAGCTGCATCCGTGGGAAACAGCCTTTCCGCTGGACAGATCAAGCAGAGAAAGGGTTCCAGCAACTAAAGAAATTATTCACGTCCCAGCCAATCCTTCAGCATCCAGATCCTGAAACCCCTTTTGTTGTGCAGGCGGACGCCTCCGATGTGGCAATTGGGGCTGTACTCCTACAACCAGTGGGAGACCATCTTCATCCTTGTGCCTTTTATTCCCGTCAATTGACCGCGCCAGAGAGAAATTACACCATTTGGGAAAAGGAACTATTGGCCATAAAGGCAGCCTTTGAAACTTGGAGACATTGGCTAGAAGGGGCCAAATTTCCCATTGAAGTCCATACTGATCATCGAAATCTAGAGCATCTAAGAACTGCCCGCAAGCTAAATCAAAGGCAACAACGCTGGGCTTTATTCTTTGAACGTTTTAACTTTAAAATTCATTATGTAACCCCAGCCCAGACCAAGCAAGCAGATGCTCTGTCACGGAAACCGGAATACGCTGCTGGGCGCAAGGAGACCTTTGAGTCCCAGCTGCTACAACCCGAGAACTTTGCCACGCTCACAGTGGGAAACACCAAATCCACTCCCATTGAATCAACTTCCCCTACTCCAGGACCCCTTTGTGCTCAGGAAATCAGGGCTAGTCAGCAAGCAGACGCCTGGGCACAGGACCAACTTCGCCAAGGACTACGTTTTCCCTTTTCGCTTAAGGATGGGCTACTTTGCTATAGAAATCATGTTTACATCCCCCCAGGACCGGGCAGGGAAAAAACACTTCGTCTGTGTCATGACTGCAAGCCAGCAGGGCATTTCGGGCTATTTAAAACCATGCATTTGATCCTAAGAGATTTCTGGTGGCCCAAGATCCGCAAGGATGTGGAAAAATATGTCAACACCTGCCCAGTATGCCAGCGCTCCAAGACAAGAAGAGAAAAGCCCTCAGGGCTTCTGCATCCCCTCCCTACCCCATCCCGCCCATGGGAAATAATCTCTGCGGATTTTATCACTGATCTACCACCTTCCTGTGGATTCACCACGATCCTAGTGGTGGTGGACCTTTTCACCAAGTTAGCCCATTTCATTCCCTGTGATGGCCTTCCCACGGCCAAAGAAACAGCAGATCTATTCCTCCAACATGTTTTCAGATTGCATGGATTGCCCAAGAGTTTGGTCACAGACCGTGGGTCCCAATTCACCTCTCGTTTCTGGAAAGCACTACAAAAACTATTGGGCATAGACTCTCGTTTATCTTCGGCTCATCATCCCCAAACAGATGGGCAAACTGAGCGCACCAATGCCACTTTGGAACAATACCTTCGCTGTTATGTGAACTACCAGCAAGACAATTGGGCTTCCCTGTTATCGCTGTCAGAGTTTGCCTACAACAATGGGGTCCAGGCTTCTACTAAAGAAACGCCGTTCTTTGCAAACTACGGCTTCCATCCACGTTTCTTTCCCCCTGTCATTGAAACCTCAGAAGTTCCCGCAGCAGAGGACTGGCTGCAGGAACTCACAGCGGTGCAACAACTCTTGCTCCAGCAATTAAACCAAGCCAAGGAGGACTATAAACGTCACGCGGACAAACATCGCCAGCCGGGCCCCGAAATCAAGGTAGGAGACCGGGTTCTTCTGTCCACTCGCTTTTTGCCCTCCCATCGCCCTTGCCGGAAGTTAGATGCCCGTTTCATTGGCCCCTATCCAGTGGTGGCGCAACTTAACCCCGTGACTTTCAAACTCCAACTTCCGCGTTCAATGCGCATTCATCCAGTGTTCCACCGCTCCCTGCTCCTTCCGGCGGATGGTGTGCGCCCTGATACAGACCGGCCGGCCCCCCCTCCTGTTTTGATGAATGGGGAGGAGGAGTTCGAGGTTGAGGACATTTTGGATTCTCGCTTTCACCGCCGCCGCCTACAATATCTCATTGACTGGGTGGGTTTTGGCCCCGAGGAACGCTCTTGGGAAGACGCTTCCACAGTCCATGCTCCTGATCTAACCCGCCGCTTCCATCAGACCTATCCCGCCAAGCCGCGGCCTCGTGCCTCGGGGAGAGAGTCCCGGTTTGAGAGGGGGCTTGAGGAGGGGGATAGTGTGATGAGTCATGGGCCATGTAGTCCCGTTCATGGCACTGTAGTCCCAGATGAAGAGGAGAACTTGGGTTTTTCACCGTCTCAGTCAGAATTGGAACCTTCCCAGCCAGATTTGGGAACCTTGCACCTGCAAGAGATTTGTCTTCCAGAAATCTGTCAAACAAGCCCTGAGTCTAAATCTCCTGTGTTTTCTCGCCACGAGTTTTGTAAACAACAGAGAGGAGTTCAAGCGGCCTCTCGTAGGAGTGCTAGGATAGCTGCTAAGAATTCAGCTGATTAAGCCTGCTTTCCATGGGAAACCTTAAGGAGTCATGCATCTGGACTCAGAGATTAGCTTTCGTTTCTGGTTCCCCAGAGAACTGCTCTTTGGTGGGAAAACTAGACCCTATTTAGGTGTTTTACCCACAAAGGGGTTTTGCGGAGTCAATTCGTCAGCTACTGGAGTAAGTTGTGTGTGGACAGCGCGCTCCGTTTCCAAGCCTCGTTCCTGTTTCAAGCCTTGTTCCTGATTCCAAGCCTTCGCTCCGTTTCCAAGCCTTCGTTCCCGTTTCCAGCCTTGTTTACCTCCACGGACCTTGCCTTGTTTTCCGGATTTTGCCAAGTAATTCCACGGATCTTGTTCTCGCTCCTCGTTCCTTGTTGCCTTGTATTAAGCCTTGTTTCAAGTTATTTCCTAGCCTTGCTCAAGTTCAAGGACTAAAGGACCTTGTCATCTCCCCTCACTTTGCCTGGCAAAGTGAGTGTTTCGGTTATTGGATTACAACTTTGGACCTTAATATTTTATATTGGACATTGTTTCTTTGGACTAATTTTGACCTTTCCTGAAAGGTCTACTTCTGAACTATTTCATACACTTGCTTTTATTAACTTTATATATTTCCTTAATAAAGATATTAGATAGATTCTGGCCTCTGTGTATGGTTATTGGTGCTCTGCAGCCTGGGTCGTGACAGTGGACAGGAAAAGAGATTTAAAGATGGGCTTAAACCCAACCTTAAAAATTGTGGCATAGACATTGAGAACTGGGAAGCCCTGACCCTTGAGCGCTCTAACTGGAGGTTAGCTGTGACTAGCAGTGCTGCAGAATTTGAAGAGGCACAAACGGAGAGCTTAAGGGAGAAACATGCGAAGAGGAAGGAGTGTCAAGCCAACCCTGAACTGGACCGCCTTCCACCTGGAAACCGATGTCTTCACTGAAGGAGAACATGCGGGTCAAGAATAGGTCTCTTCAGCCACCTACGGACACACCCCCCAGACACCACAATTGGAGGACCATCATCCTCGATCTACAAGGGATCATCTAAGTAGGTAAGTACAATTCCAAACTATTCTCCTCCTTTTGAGCCTTTAATGGAGAGATACAATGGTCTGGTATTCATATAAGCAATTTAATCACCACCATCACCACAAATATGGCTGTGTTGATATAAAATATTTAATCACAGTTGTCATCTCTCTCACAAATGAGTTTTTGGTAAAACCACTCTCATTGCTTTGGATTATGTTAACAATTCATCAGTGGTGGACAAAAGTCAATTTTCCTTTAGATATTATGGAAGCTATGTGAAGACATGTCACATCCAAATGAAAATTGTGCCCCCTGTGGCATTTTCCTTAAGACCCAAATTTCTAGCAGAATGAAACACTGAAAATCCATCACACCTAGAGCTCTTATATTTACTGTGTTCATCTTCTTTTAGTAACTTTGCCATCCCCCTTTCTTTCAAAATCTAAACTCTATTTCTATATGTTTAACTGAGCGTTGAGATTACTGTATTGTTTATTTATTTCCTGCTCTTTATCTCCACAAAGGAGATTCAAAGAGGCTGGAAATTTGGAGACAGGGAGAAAATTTCAGTGGTCGACAAAATTGTTTTATGCAGGAGGACAATGCTTAATTTTGTCCTTCCCATACATCCTTGAACTCATTTCAGATGGAACAGAAGAATCCAATGATGTAAATAAATGATTTAAATAAAAATAAATGGTCTGTGCTAATAGAAATTTACATGTTTTCAATTTTGTGAGTCTTGTTTAAACCTCTGGTTTGGTAAGAAGAAAGGCAGACAGAATAGAAAAGTTGCTAAAAGTATGCCCTCCTCCTCTCACATTAATGTCTGCAGTTCTAAAGCCTTTTTTGATTTGATAAAGGTAATGGCTAGTGAAAATAACAGGTAGGGATCTTCCCTGGTTTCCAGATCTGGAAAGAATGGTGGAAATATGTGACTTATCAAAAAATATGTTAGACTACTTGCATAGCAGCACATCATGTCTTATCGTGCCAAAACCACTTTCAGAGTCTCTAATTCACTGAGTTCAATCTAGAAAGAGTCAGATGCATTTCTTAAATTAATCAAGACTTTCTACACACATTCTAATATTCCAGTTCCTCCAAAGCCATGCTTTGCAAAATGGCAGTCAATCATGACATTCTTACCAGGTGTTGAAGATGCAATATTTAACAAGAGAATGAAACACAGTGTATTTTTCACCATTTTTGGAGCAGGCAAACCTCACAGCTCTTTAAAAAGCTTTGTATTTTTACTACTAATAATAATATGAAAAGGAACCTTTCTCACCTCCTACAGCCAATTCAGTTACCAGCAACAGCAGGAACACACCGCTTGCACTGCAATTTGGGGGAGGCTTATCAGTTCTACAAAAGCTGTCCAAGGGGCTAGAAATTACATTTTAAGTCCACATGACTGCAAGAGATCCAGTTTCACTAATAAACCTGGGCATTTTGTTAGGCTTGGAGGAGAGATAAGAGGATGCCTAGAGCTTTGTGTCTTTAGAGGTGGTGCCAAATTAAAACTCTGAAGGGCTGGATAAGCTCCATGTGTGCAGTTCCCAAAGTCCACTGGGGCAGAGTGTCCAGTTTTTAAGTCCAAAGCCCTTAAACCTCTTTGTGGCTCCCCAGCTGTTTTGCAGGGACTGGTTGAAAGACTTTAAAGTCCTGGTTTACAAAAGGGGATTTCAAAGCCAAACAAGATCTGAGCAAAGCCTCCCTTAGTGTATCTAGGCATTCAAGCAACCAGAGATTCCTAAGGAGTTATGCATACTGCAGGAGATTTCTTGAAAAGGCATAACACTGAGTAACCGTGGAATGTAATTTAGCATACACAGTGCTTTGGAGCTTTTCACCTCTTTGCTGAGATCAGTTACCCTAATGCTCAAAAAATGAAAATGCTTATTTATTTAGATATCAGCAGAATCCGGGGAATTACTAAACAGGATTTTATGACCACTATCTGCTACGGACAAACTTGTAGTTATAAAAGTGCACATGGATAAAACGGTATCTTATTTATTCTCATGTTTTCCTAAATCGTGTTTTGGAAGAGAATACCTGCATTGATTTTTTGGGTGCCATTGCTTTTATTTGCACAAACTGTGAAATCAGGACCCCACAGAATACTGCTTTACTTTGGAATAGGTTGGATATTGGTGCACGTAATCCATTCACACGTGCTCGGCCTTTCCAGTACAGACTGAGTATCTCTTATCAGAAATACTTGGGACGAGATGTGTTCCATATTCATGATTTCTTTTTTGGATTTTTAAATACTCACAATTACAATGCACAATGAGATATCTTGGAGATGGGACCCAAGTCTAAACACAAAGTTCATTTATATGCACCTTATATACATAGTCTGAAGGTAATTTTATACAACATTTGAAAGAATTATAAATAATAATACATTTTATTTGTATCCCATCACTATCTCCCTGGAGCTCACAGGATGCACTCAATAGTGCAACACAATACGAATACAATAGAATACAAAGAGGTAAAATTAATAACAATAAAAATTAACCCTATTACACATAAAACAGCGGCAAAACCCCTATCAGTTAAAGATACTAAAAAACCTGACAAGCTATAAAACAGTGGTGATGTACAATATCTGTCCTCATAAAGCATAAAGGATGCTCAACCCATAATATGAGTGACAAACTTCATCAGAAAGGGTTTTTTTTCAATGTATTATCTGAGTACAAGTTTCTTGTTTTGAACTCTCAGATAACCCTATATTATATGTCAGGAACAAATCTTGGTGAGAGGCAACCTTTTGGTCTTCCAGATGTTTTCTGATTGCAGCTTCCATAAATCGCTCCACATTATCATTGTTAGCTAGGGTCAATCACAGCACAATCATTTATCTTTAGGAGACATTTTTCATTGCTGTTACACCAATCAACTAACATTATTTTCAATGTATCTTTGCAGTTTTTCAAACAATCCTTTTGCATTAACATCTGGTGAAATTTGGCAACAAACTTTCCTAAATAACAGTTTGAAATCTTGTAAATGTGCAAGAAAGAGCTAGCAAGGTGTAGTGGTTTGAACATTGGACTAGGACTATGGAGACCAATGTTTTAAAATCTACTTGACCATGGGTGATCTTGGGCAAGTCACACTCTCTCATTGCCAGTCCCAGGCACAATGATAGAAAACTACTGCTGGTCTCCCACATCAGATAACTCGAGAAGCACTGCCATGGAGAGTTTATGCATTGGCATCAGAGTTGGCTTCATGCACCAGAGTTAAAAGATGTTGGCCCATCTGATTACTAGCAGTATGAAGATTACGGATTTGCCTATGCTGGTAAAAATACTAAAATCTTGGTAAAAATACAAATATTCTGGTGTTGATGGGTTTGTCTGGGCAATAAAGCAGATTTTCCATTTGTAGTTTAAGCCCCAAGAGCTTTTCAGATTGTGTGGGAAGCATTCTGCTCATTTTTAAATAAGAGGACATTTCTTAATTAATTTGTTCCAAGAAGAGGAACTTGAGAGTTTCAAAGTCTAGAAGTAGGAGAAAGCAAGTCTCAATACTGCTGAAGACTTTGGCTATGTCAGCATTGCAGAATTACAGCAGGTTGGCACCACAGAAATTGCCTTAACTCAATGCTTAACTCAATGTGAACCATTTCCAATTATCCACAATAAATGCCAAATCCTAGGATTCCATAGATGGAACTATGAACATGTAAGTGGTGTTAAACTGCTATATGTCTGCAGTGCAGATAGTCTCTTTGAGTACTTAACTCTTAAGAGTCAATTTTTGATCCCTAAGCACAAATGTTTCTAGTATATAGGGTTTAAAATTCTCATTTTCCTTGCCTTCTTTTTCCTTCTTCTTCCCTTTTCTTGCTTCCTTTCCATCTTCAAAATTACCGTACTGTTGAATTTGGCCAGTGCAAGGGGACAACAAAATTACTTGATTCATTTGTTATAATAACTAGCCAAAATTTCCATTTTTTTCATCAATTCAACAGAAAGAAATTGATTCCCTGGGATTCTGGAAGATTTGGTCAAAAAAGTAACTTATCCAGGCTCTGAACTCAGTTCTGAGGGCTTTAGAGCAGGAAATGGGAATGCTGAATATTTATCTTTCTCTCATTTTTGATTTTTTTAAAAGAGAAAGATAAATATTCAACATTTCCCTTTCCCAGACCAAGCTCCATTCTATTTTTATATCTTAGGCAATTACACACCAATACCTTAAAACCTGAGAAATGCAGCAAAGTGAAAATAAAGACGTACAGCATTCTTGATGAGTGAAAGAAGATTGGGCTGAAATTCCAATGGTTTTCTTTCAAGTTCTTTGTACTGACAGTAGCAAATGAGTCATTAAATTTAATCAGAGAGACTTGTCACCCTGTTTTCAAGTGGATCACAAGAATCATCATTAAGACAACTATGGTAGTGAAGAATATATGAGATGACTCATATGTCCAGAGACTGGATTTTAGAAATACGAGTAGTTATCCAATTTCTATAGTGTCATAGAGTCACAGTGTCATAGATTTAGAAGTCTCATGAGCCATCAACTTCAAACCTTTGGTCAATGCAGGATCTTTAGCTAAAGGATCCCCAACAGATTGGTGTTCATGGGAAACATGTCAACTTTTGGATTTGAACAGTGGGATAATGTGTAGACAAGTATTAGAAATATGGAAAGTTTTATTTTATTTGTTAGCAATAGCCAACTGCTGTAGGAAAGGAAATCATTCGTTTGGCCCACACTTTAGATTATTAGTTTATATTGTGTATGTAAGGAGTGTTTTATAGTGATGTTTTATTGATGTGAAAAATTGTTTTTACTGTTTTATTGCTGTGATTGTACTTTTATGTCGGGCATGGCCCCATGTAAGCCGCTCCGAGTCCCTCTGGGGAGATGGGGCGGGGTATAAAAATAAAGTTATTATTATTATTATTATTTTTTCATGTTTTACATCCGTTAAATGTGTATACATGTGTGTGTGTGTGTGTGTGTGTATATGTTTAAATAAAATATATATTTAAAAAGTACTCAGAAGTACCCAGGGGATCTGGGGGATTGTATTTCTTTTTCCTATTTTTCTTTAACCATGTTGAGCTTCTGGATATGCTTCTTTTTTTCACTTTAATTTATTTTTAAAATATTCATGGAACATTTAATGATGTGTTGTCAGTTCTTGGATCGAGGTACTGAAAATAATAATGGTAATAGTGATGAGACTGATGACGAGAATAATAATTCTAATAATGCAAATCTATGAAATCTTGGGAATGGTGGTTTGGTGCACTTCCTTGTAGTACTAAAGCTTGGTAGCAAAGAATTCTATCTTCCTCACCAAACTACAAACCTCAAACTCCAAATTGGATGGATTATGACATTTAAAGCAGTATTAAACTGCAGTAATAGTGCAGTATATATTTAAGGATGTTCTCTAAGCTATTTCAGAAAATTGTATGTTTTCTAAGCCATTTCAGGAAAGTGTATATTCACAGAATTGGCAGCTGCAAAGAGCTTCTAGTCTTAACATCCTACCATGCTGAAATATGAAACTATAGCACCTTCAAAAATGGCCATCCAACCTCTGTTAAAAGACTTGCAAAGAAGGAGAATCCTCTTACCATTTACATATTCAAATAAAAAAACCCAGAATTTTAATTAAACCTGGAAAACATTTGGCTATTATTACATGGTTCCATGTAATGGAGTGTACTGGAGTGATATGAGTCTTTCATTCCTATTTATTTATTTAGAGTATTTATATTCCGCCCTTCTCACCCTGAAGGGGACTCAGGGTAGATCACAATGCCCATATACATGGCAAACTTTCAATGTCATTAGACATACGACATATAGACAGACACAGAGGCAATTTAACATTTTCCTGCTTTCGGCTTCATGAGAGTATGCTAGATTCTGGCTACAGGGGGAGCTGCCACTTCATTGTTCACTTGTGATACCAAGTCCTTGATGGAATATTTCCTCATTCCTTTCGCTGCTGGAAGTTTTTATGGTTTTTATGGTGTCGCATAAAGCGGTACCTAAATTTTCTAGTCAACAGATGCAACTGTCTTTCAAGCTGCTTAGGTCAACAGCAAGCTAGCTATTAATGGTCAGGAGCCTAATTCAACACGGGCTTTGATCTCATGACCTCTCAGTCAGTGGTGATTTATTGCAGCTAGCTACCAACCAGCTGCACCACAGCCCAGCCTAATAATAATAATAATAATAATAATAATAATATAAAAACTTTTTTTATATACCGCCCTAAGGTAAAGGTAAAGGTTTCCCCTGACGTTAAGTCCAGTCATGCCTGACTCTGGGGGTTGGTGCTCATCTCCATTTCTAAGCTGAAGAGCTGGCATTGTCCATAGACACCTCCAAGGTCATGTGGCCAGCATGACTGCATGGAGCACCGTTACTTTCCCGCTGGAGCGGTACCTATTGATCTACTCACATTGGCATGTTTTAGAACTGCTAGGTTGGCAGAAGCTGTAGCTAATAGCGGCTGCTCACTTCACTCCTGGGATTTGAACCTGGGACCTTTCGGTCTGCAAGTTCAGCAGCTCAGTGCTTTAACACACTTCGCCACCGGGGCTCATATCTTCTCAAAAAGACTCAGTGCAGTTTCCAACATAGCAAAACATTCAATTGCAAAAAAGAAACCATACAACAAATTCAACATAGTAAAAAATAAACATAAAATGAGAATTCTTTCTTTCTTTTTGTATGTTTTGCTGTCTGAATTTTGGTTCATGAGCCTTTCTGCAGCTAACTTTATTGCATACGTTCTTTACAGTTCCAGAGTCTGAAAAAGCGAATGAAAGAGACAGGTCTATACTCTTACTCTTCCCCTTTTATAGGTTTCCATACATGGTGTGTTTGTTATTGTGAATGATGGAGGTGGATCCATTTGTCTATTAGCTATTCTTCAAGAAGCTACATGTGGCCTAAATGGATGCAGATTGACATTTTAAACCCCTCAATGCTTTTATTAATTAATTATAATACAGTAAAACAGAACCTTCCAGTCCTTTCCCCCTTTCACTTCATTTTTGGGAGGCAAAAAACAACCATAACTCTAATAATAATTTCAAGATCTGCAAAAAGAAAGCCATGTGATGCCATATTGCGAAGGAAGAGAATTTATTTTCTGCTCTTCCAGATACAGTGACATTGAGCAATGGATTCAAACTATTGAAAACAGGTTCCACCTAAGCAGTAGGAAGAATTTTCTGATGCCCAGAGCTCTTCAACAGTGGAATATTCTGCAACAGAATGTGGTCATGCCTCCTTCTCTGGAGATTTTTAAACAGACGCCAGATGACCATTTTTAGGAGTGCTTTGATTACGTATTCTTACATTGCAAAATGGCCCTTAGACTGGATGGTGCTTGTGGTTTCTTCCAGGTCTATGATTCTAAATCCAGTGGTTCTCAACCTGTGGGTCCCTAGATGTTTTGGCCTTCAACTCCCAGAAATCCTAACAGCTGGTAAAACTGGCTGGGATTTGTGGGAGTTGTAGGCTAAAACACCTGGGGACCCACAAGTTGAGAACCACTGTTCTAAATATATCATTAGAAAACAATGGCTGAAAACTGCTAGGTTTTGGATTGATAAGAAGTCTGAAAAATTATAGGGCACTGCTGTTCAAATCACGAGTATTTCTGCAGTAGCTATCCACCATATCCTGTCTAACCATATTTTCAGATATTCCTATTTCAGCACTTGCAACACCAGCCATGACAGAATTCAAGTTCTCATTCTGCACTCTTACATTATTGCCATCAAATGCAACCATATGTAATAAAGTTTCATTAATCTGGCACCAACTGGGTGCCTTCCAGATATCATGAAATAGAACTACCACCATCCCCAAATAACATGACCTCCTATTAACCATAGTAAAGAGGATGGAAAATGTAGAGTAAATTTTCCTGCTTTCTTTTTTTCCCTATCAACTTTCCATCAGCCTATCCTCAGGGACTTCGTAATAACATGATGATAAATGCACAGTTCGTTGACTTCCAAATGTGCTAATGTGTCAAAATATGTTTCCCCTGCATATTTCTAGATTAGCATCTTATTTACATATTGGCAAATGAAAGTGGTTTGGTGAAAGATGTGCAAATTCACTGAGGTGTATTTTTTCCCTTTTAATGTATGCTTTCCTGAGACTAGGGCATTTAGTTACAGTAGCTGGTAAAGTGCCACTTCTTACTGGCCAAAAGCCCTGGATACAATGTTTGGGATTTTTTGCAAAGACCTAAAACTTGCAAGGATATTTGCAAGCTTTTTGGAAAGCACACCATCTCTTGGGAATTGATACTACGAAGCTGGTGGAGTTTTGTTAAATCTGTTACAAAGCTGGTCATATTGAAGGTCTTATCTTCAAGGACATTTTGATGTACTTCTGATACAGAATTTTGGACAATATGCTGCAGAGTTTGAAAGACAAGCCTTGGGGTTCAAGCTATTGTTCTTACTACATCTGCTAGCAGAGCCATTGGGTAGAAGAAAGAATTGCACAAGTGGTGCCATGTGAATTAGAAGAAGAGTGCTTGCATAAGGGAGCATCCTTGTAAACAAAATTGGAATAGATGCATCTTTGTCCATACTCATAGCTCTCATTGTTAGTATGTGGCTAGCCCTCTGAGCTGGCATTTTTCTTGCGTGAGAGGCGGGGGAGTTAGTGGTGGGTGGAATAGATTGGTGGGAGGTGACCTGATTCAGGCAGTAATCAGATCATTCCTACTAGGACCTGATTCTTTCCTGGTGTGAATTTTATTTTTATTTAAGAGGGTGTATGAGTGTGGATACTTACATACAAATATGTTAGTATTAGTGTGCCCCCCCCCCTTACAGATAATACACGTGTGCCTTCCTGCATGGTAGTGGGAATAAAAAATTAGAGCAGCTACAACTACGGTAGGTCTTATTTTATGGGGATGTGCTATTTTCGGGGAAACATGGTATGTAGCTGAAAAGAATGCATAGGATTGGACATCATTGAGCATGATTTTCACCAAGATGTGTTCATTGGAGGGAAACATGTGGCCATGTATGTAGTGTTAATAGGATCACAATGGAGTCAACATTAACTGGAAAAATGCAACGAGACACAATTTTTTTCCAACAGTATAGATCTGTCCTAGGTCTGCACCTCCTAGACTGCCTGATGGAAGGGGGTGGGAAAGACAGTATGAAGTGAAGTTGGGATATTCATGTTGAAGGTCAGATGTGGTGATGGAAAAATCTGTGCATTCCAATATGTGAGACTTCTGCTAGAGTAGGCTTTTAAAAAGTGAAAAGAAAAAGGACATATATTAGAAAATAAAATAGGAAAAGAAAAGGATGGATGAACCAGATGAAGATGTAGAAGAAGGGACAGCACCTATAAACAGGGCTGTAACTGGACTTGTAACTGGATTAACTGGACTTGCACTCTTGAGTGTCCACTGAAATTTATCGATGGAGTCTGATTTCTATTAGTGTATTGACATAGTTTTCAAGTGTTTCCAACAGATGTTGTGGTATTATTTTGTAACTGTACAGTACCAATTAAAAGTCATTTTCAATTATTTTAAGATTTGAAACTTTGTAACTAAAATAGAAAATTGATTTAATTAATTCGATATAAAATATGGAATGATCCATATTATTTAAATTATTTTGTGTTATAGAACTTTTCTTCATGATTTGTTAAAAAAGTTTTAACCCTATATTTTTTCTGGCTATGGCCCTGCCTATAGATGTGCAATTTATAAATGAACACCACTCTAATATGCACCTATTAGTAACTATTTTGGCCACAGACTTGTAAGAAGACCTCGTGGATTTAATGATGAAGGAGGTCTTTTGCTTTCATCCTTCACCAGGGATTCATGGAGGCGTATAGGTGAAAAGAGAATGCCAAACTAAATGGACCTTGATTTTTCACTTTTTTCAGTTACCATTTTTTGTGTGACTTTAAAATCATAGAATCAGCAGGAAATTCATAATTAAACTGATCTAGTTATCTGCTCCATATTTTATCCCTAACAGATGACTGTCTAGTCTTTCTCAAGATACTTTCAGAAAAGGAGGGCTCACCATATCCCGAAACAATTTGTTTCACAGTCAGATAGTTCTTACCATCAGGATATTTCTCCTGTTATCGAGATGAATTTTTTTCCTATAATTTTAACTCTTGAGTTCTAATTCTGCTCTCTGGAATGATAGACAATTAAGGCTGCTTTATTTTCTCATGACAACCCTTCACACATCCAAGGATAGTTGTCATGTCGCATCTTAATCTTCCCTAAAATAAAAATTACTTAGGAATTCCAACTGTTTCTTTCAGGACTTGGTTTTCCAGAGCGCACCACTGTATTTTATTTTTTTTAGCATGTTCCAACCTCTCACTGTATTTTTAAAGCATGGCCTCAGAACTGGATACAATATTTTAGAGGTGGCATATGTTCAGTGCTCAACAGAGCAAAACTATTACTTTCCAAATTGGTCCTGGAATTTGTGTTCATCTAACTAAAGACAGTGGTAAGTCTTTTTATCAGCTACATCACACTATTGGTGAATATTTAGCTTTAGATACTGTTTCACATATATTTTAAAGGGTTGGATTTGAATGGCTGCCAATCACTCCTCGTGAGAAGACCCCAGGATTATTATAGGCTTTTGTAATGGTTTTTTTTCTTCTTCTTAGGGAACAAACATGCATTTGTCAAGAAGAGTGGGTACTTCTCATCAGGAACTAACTGGTAGGGAGGAGAAGAGCTGAATCTTGTAGAAAATCTTTTCTTTTTGAATACACCAACTAGCAGAACTGTTCTGGAATCAGCAGGGGAAAAAGTACCATTCTGACTATAAAGGAATTTGGGGAGGAAAGGAAACAAGTATTATTGAAAGATCAGGGACAGAGTTATAGTTTGAGTTATGTAGGTATGTGTTGCTGAGAGTAAAGATGGATAGTCGTATGTGGTCTAGCTACAGGAAGATCTAAGTTCATTTGGTTTCTGTGTTGATGGCACCTTCTGTGACCTTTGGCTAGACAGGGAGTTTCCCACCTGTCAAAACAAGGATACTCTTTCTCTCCTCCACAGGGCTTTTGTAAGAATAACTCATTTGCAATTGTGTGATGATCAGTAACCATGGCTGTGGGAGCCATATAAATATCTTAAACAGACATGGGATCTCTATTTAGATATAATAAATGTCAGCAGCAGAGTCACCTTGCAAATCAAATCTCTGCTTTGCACTTTCTGCTCTGGAGGAGATGTTAATAATATGCTGTAAAAATACCTTTATATTTTTAATTAACGAAACTGAGACTCCTCTGTCTCCTTTTCCTACCCTGGTTATATTTATGTGACTTCTTTGACTCACAAAGTGATTTATTCACAGTCAGATCCCAAAGAGGCTCAAAGAAATTCTAATTTGACTACATTTTGTGCATGTAGCCCCACTGTGTTCATGTATAACAGAGAGAGCTTTGATCTTTCAGTAATAACAAGCCATTGTAGCTCTGCCATGCTGCCATTTCTGAAGATCTCAGGTTCCCATAGTCTAATAAAACTTTGACCACTGCTTCCACTGCAGATTTGTCAGCAAGACTCCGACACTGTAAAGAAAGATTCCCTAGAAATAGTGTATTAGATGGTGTGATCGCTTCCAAAAATGGATAGGGGTGGGGAGATTTGAAAACTGAAAGAAATAAAATTAATAATAGAACCAACAAGAACCATGCTGATATCCTTACACTGGTACAAATGAAAGCAGATGCCACTTATACATGACACATTCAAAGTTCCCCTTTCTGGTTTTAGCAAGTGATGGAGGTCAGGCTTTCTCAACAAAGTTTAAAATTTCATAACAAATTAAAACAAACCAGTCAAAGATACATCAGTGTGACGGAAACAAACAGTACCCATGAAGTAAGACCAATTTCAAAAAACCAAGAAGTTACTTTGAAGGTCATAGTCTTGCAGGTAACTGGATAAATTCATAATAAAAAACATAGTGTGATCATAAGTCATAACTGGAAAGCCTTACGGTGTCTAAAAATAGATGCACATCAATGTTTGCAGATATAATCCATGGACGTATCGCTATGGACATGGGGCCAATTGCCCATTTGGCTTTACAGATACTTTTGTACATCTGCTTTGGTTTGTATTCACATGCTGGATCCTAGTTTTGACCAAGGCTTGGCATTGGGGAACTACTGGGTTGGGTTCACTGCCTCTGCTGCAACAGCTCTGCCAGTGACTCTATTATAAAAAGGCAATCAAGTGCTGCCTGATACCGTCCCTACTGAAAACTCTGAACACAGCATTCTGGACTAGCTGAAGTTTCCAAGTAGTTTTCAAAGTCAGCCTGACTGCATAATAACAATCTATTGAGCAGTAAATTCCAGGAAGTTGTGGTTATTACTATTTTGAATACTTAATCACTGCATATCACTTTAAAAGTGATTAAGGCTGGATCTGAAATATAGTTAAATGTATGTCTTTTAAGGCCAGAACCAGCATCTCCAGGACCTCAGAATTGGTGCTGAGAGGTAACTTAATCAAGGGCTTTTAGAGCCAAGTCTCTCTCTCACGTCCATCTGGTAGAAAGCTTGATGGTGGAATGAAAAAGGAAACACTGACCCACTCCAGGAAAGGGTGGAGTCAAACAATTGAGCTGAGGGAGCAATATAACTGGTGCAAACAACATTGATTGACAGCTATGAATAACCAATCAATCCAATTACATTTACAGAGTAAAGGTAAAATCAGGCATGATACAACAATTCAAATCTTGCAACTTACAGTTTGACATATAGATGGCACCACTCACGCCGTCACAGTTAGCCCCAGCTCCTGTCAACCTAGCAGTTAGAAAACATGCAAATGTGAGTAGATCAATAGGTACCACTTTGGTGGGAAGGTAACGGCGCTCCATGCAGTCATACCGGCCACATGACCGGCTCTTCGGCTTAGAAATGGAGATGAGCACCAACCCCCAGAGTCGGTCACGACTGGACTTAACGTCAGGGGAAAACCTTTACCTTTAATGACCATTTTGTGTCAATGAATTCTGCATGTGCAGATTCTGCAACCACAGATTCAACCAACCATGACTGGAAAGAAAGCAACCTATATTTTGCCATGTTATATAAGGGGCATCATTTTACTACATAATTATACATCATGGGACTTGAGCACCCATGAATTTTGGTATGAGCTCCTGAAACCAAAACCCAGCAGGTACCAATGATCTAGTGTACAATATAAGGAGGGCACTTCCCTCTTCTTCCACTTCTCTGTTCTTCAATCCAAGTCAACATTTTATAAAACCAGTCATCTGTTCTGAAGCCCAAAAAAGCTTTAGGTGAAGAGCCTTCTGAGAGCACACTTGAACCACCGTGTCTGCACCTGTGTATTTCTATGAAGGTAAAACAAGCTGGGATATCTCCCAGCTGGGTTGCTGGTGTTTAGTCTTGAAGTGCACTCAGGGGTAGGAAAAGAAGCCAGAAATGTGTCCCATGGATAACAAACGATCTCTTTTTTTGTATCACTTTGATTACTCAGAGGAAAACTCAGGAGACTTGTACCCAGACGCAGCTAAATAAAATTTTCCACTTCAGCAAGTTGTTCAGCGACAGGGAATTCTTGCCTGCTATGCAAGTGAATATATTCTTGCTAGGAAAACAGAAATTGTTGATTACACCACACCACAAAGATAAAAAAAAGTCATTGTTCTTTCATTTGGCTGATAGGCTGTGGTTTAATGGTTCAAACTGGATTCTTCTGCCAAAAGATGAGGCACAGCATACATTGTCAATAGAGGATGCCCAAAATATAATGAGAGTGCTTAAATATTTTATGAGTCTTCCAATGTACTGCAAGTGATAGAACTCTGCAATGAGGCCAAACTGTGAACAGCTTACTAGATGAAGGACATAATGAATACCTTTCATAAGCATGAATATTTAATCAGTGTCATTAGCCACATTAAATAAATTGTTCAGCCTTCTTTGATGCTAGGCTATTTTGCAATTTCTTTTTGGGTCTTAAGGCCAAGAAGAACAATGCTGTGTATTTTATAATGAGAACTGACAGTTACAGTAAGACCACTTTGATAGAAAGAGGGACTTTGGGCCTTAGAAAGTCCATCTTACCTGGGGTTTTTAACTTGCCCACAAAGGTAAGAAATGATCTGTATCAAGGCTATGACTAAACTAAGCCACCCTTGAGAAAGAAAAAATGAATCCAACCAGAAGTTAAAAAAATACCTTTCCAGCATGATCACTTTGGGAAATTGAAAAGGAAAAGACCAAACATTTTCTAATTGTGTAGAACCAACCAAATCCACTCTCAAAATGTTCTGCATGCAGATAGCATTGGAGAAACAAGTAAGTTGTTTACTATCAATTAACTTAGCAGCTATTTTTATACAGTACAGCCACATGATCCACAAAGTTTCACTTATCCACATTCCCAAAAATACTCCCCAGTAGTGTTTGTGGACCTCTCCAGGTCCTCCACCTTCATTCTATGGTATGCTTCCAGCACAAGTATTATCAAAATATAGGGTTTGCTGTTTTCCATGATTTGAGGTATCCATGAGGGGTCTTGGAATGTATTGTCTGCAGATACTGGGGTTATACTATACAACACTGACCATATTGCAGGAGCAATATATTATCTTCTGCCTTCATCTCTTGTAGAACAGTATTGCAATAAAATTCACCTGTCAATCCAGTATGATTCTGAATGTTGAAGAGTGGGGGGATTTTAGGAACATAATGATATTGCATTGGCCATACATCAGATCAAATCTTTGGTCCACCCAATGAATATTGTGTATATTGACTACTAGCAAATTTCCACGGTTTTAGGGGTGGGACTCAACAAGTGCTATTTTTAAAAGCCAGGGATTGAATATGGGCCTTTATACACGCAAAATGTGTGCTTTCCAATGGGGGCCAAACATCTTCAGGTGGTCCTGGTTCTGCCATTAAGGGTTTTGAACTAGGGTATCAATGACTTCTGGATGGCATTATATCCTCAAGAAAGTCTGTGTTCACAGGTTGGGAGTGCTCCTGGACCCGTCTCTCCATATATCAGCCTGGATAGAGTTGACAGTGAGGAGTGCTTATTGCCAGCTTTGGCTGATATGCCAGCTGTGCCCTTTCCTAGAATTGGAAGACCTAAAGCAGGTAGTGCATCACTGGTCATCTCAAGGTTGGACTTCTGCAATGCATTGTATATTTCACTACCTCAGTACCAAGTTTGGACATTCCAGCTAGTTCAAAACATGACAACTAGGTTGATCATGGGAACATCTAGGAGTGAACATATTTTACTATACTAAAATCACTCCACTAGCTGCCAACTAGTACAAGTTGTTGGTTCTGACCATTCAGGCCTTATATAGTTTGGGTTCAGGTTACCTACAGGATTACCTTTTCCCATATAATTTTCACTGTACATTTGAGGGGATGCTTACTTCAACCACTCAGAACATGTTTGGCAAAATTCACCCAGAGTACTCTTTCATTGGCCACCCTAAGACAGTGGAATGACCTTCTAGAAGAGCTCTGAAAGCTAAACGAGTTCTCAGAATTTAAGACACAACTAAAGATCCATCTCTTCTGGCAGGCCTACACAGGCAATTTTGAACTGTGAATTTTAATGTTGCATTCTATTGGTATCATGTCTTAATAGTTGCACTGAAGACCCCAGTGGTGCAATGGATTCAACCCTTGTACCAGCAGACTGTTGACTTGAAGGTTGGGTTGCTGATCTGAAGGCTGCCAATTCAAATCCAGCCAAGGGAGAACGTGGATGAGCTCCCTCTGTGTCACGACCCAAGCTGCAGAGCACCAATAACCATACACAGAGGCCAGAATCTATCTAATATCTTTATTAAGGAAATATATAAAGTTAATAAAAACAAGTATAGGAAATAGTCCAGAAGCAGACCTTTCAGGAAAGGTCAAAATTAGTCCAAAGAAGCAATGTCCAATATGAAATATTAAGGTCCAAAGTTGTAATCCAATAACCGAAACACTCACTTGCCAAGCAAGTGAGGGGAGATGACAAGGTCCTTTAGTCCATGAACTTGAGCAAGGCTAAGAAATAACTTGATTCTTGGAACACAAAGCTTGATTCAAGGCAACAAGGAGACGAGGAGCTAGAACAAGATCCGTGGTAATTACTTGGCGAGGTCCGGGAAACAAGGCAAGATCCGGGGAGAAAACAAGGCTGGGAACGAAGGCTTGGAACAGGAACAAAGGCTTGAGAGCAGGAGTAGCTGTCCACACACGCTGCTCCGGTAGTTGACGAATTGACTCCGCAAGATTCCTTCGGGAGCAAGGAACCTAAATAGGCCTCGTTTTCCCACCAGAGAACACTTCTCTGGGGAATCAGAAACGAAAGTCAATCTCTGTGTCCAGATGTATGACTCCCTAAAATTTCTCATGGAAGCAGGCTTAATCATCTGAATGCTTTGCTGCAATTCTCAAGCTCCTGCGATTAGCCTGTTGTACTCCTTTTTGCTGGAGATAATAATTACGGCAAGAAAAAGGGGGAGATTTCGACTCAGGGCTTGTTTGGCAGATTTCTGGAAGACAAACCTCCTGCAGGTGCAAAGGCTCCATTTCTGGCTGGGATAGTTCCTTTTCTGGCTGAAATGGTGGAAAACCCAAGTTTTCCTCTTCATCTGTCACAACAGCACTAGGAACGGGACTACATGGCCCATGAATCATCACACTATCCCCCTCCTCAA
Source organism: Anolis carolinensis (assembly GCF_035594765.1). Classification (NCBI taxonomy): domain Eukaryota; kingdom Metazoa; phylum Chordata; class Lepidosauria; order Squamata; family Anolidae; genus Anolis; species Anolis carolinensis. The sequence goes on along the minus strand of NC_085845.1, from coordinate 23,545,022 downwards.
GCCCCCTCTCAAACTGGGACTCTCTCCCCGAGGCGCGAGGCCGCGGCTTGGCGGGATAGGTCTGATGGAAGCGGCGGGTTAAATCGGGGGCATGGACTGTGGAAGCGTCTTCCCAAGAACGTTCCTCGGGGCCAAAACCCACCCAGTCAATGAGATATTGTAGGCGGCGGCGGTGAAAGCGAGAATCCAAAATGTCCTGAACCTCGAATTCCTCCTCTCCATCCACCAAAACAGGAGTGGGAGCCGGCCGGTCTGCATCAGGGCGCACACCATCCGCCGGAAGGAGCAGGGAGCGATGAAACACTGGATGAATGCGCATAGAGCGCGGAAGTTGGAGTTTGAAAGTCACGGGGTTAAGTTGCGCCACCACTGGATAGGGGCCAATGAAACGGGCATCTAATTTCCGGCAAGGGCGATGGGAGGGCAAAAAGCGAGTGGACAGAAGAACCCGGTCTCCTACCTTGATTTCGGGGCCCGGCTGGCGATGTTTGTCAGCGTGGCGTTTATAGTCCTCTTTGGCTTGGTCCAGTTGCTAGAGCAAAAGTTGTTGCACCGCTGTGAGTTCCTGCAGCCAGTCCTCTGCTGCGGGAACTTCTGAGGTTTCAATGACAGGAGGAAAGAAACGTGGATGGAAGCCGTAGTTTGCAAAGAACGGGGTTTCTTTAGTTGAAGCCTGGACCCCATTGTTGTAGGCAAACTCTGACAGCGGTAACAGGGAAGCCCAATTGTCCTGCTGGTAGTTCACATAACAGCGAAGGTATTGTTCCAAAGTGGCATTGGTGCGCTCAGTTTGCCCATCCGTTTGGGGATGATGAGCCGAAGATAAACGAGAGTCTATGCCCAATAGTTTTTGTAGTGCTTTCCAGAAACGAGAGGTGAATTGGGACCCACGGTCTGTGACCAAACTCTTGGGCAATCCATGCAATCTGAAAACATGTTGAAGGAATAGATCTGCAGTTTCTTTGGCCGTGGGAAGGCCATCACAGGGAATGAAATGGGCTAACTTGGTAAAAAGGTCCACCACCACTAGGATTGTGGTGAATCCACAGGAAGGTGGTAGATCAGTGATAAAATCCGCAGAGATTATTTCCCATGGGTGGGATGGGGTAGGGAGGGGATGTAGAAGCCCTGAGGGCTTTTCCCTTCTTGTCTTGGAGCGCTGGCATACTGGGCAGGTGTTGACATATTTTTCTACATCCTTGCGGATCTTGGGCCACCAGAAATCTCTTAGGATCAAATGCATGGTTTTGAATAGTCCGAAATGCCCTGCTGGCTTGCAGTCATGACACAGACGAAGTGCTTTTTCCCTGCCCGGTCCTGGGGGGATGTAAACATGATTTCTATAGCAAAGTAGCCCATCCTTAAGCGAAAAGGGAAAATGTAGTCCTTGGCGAAGTTGGTCCTGTGCCCAGGCATCTGCTTGCTGACTAGCCCTGATTTCCTGAGCACAAAGGGGCCCTGGAGTTGATTCAATGGGAGTGGATTTGGTGTTTCCCACTGTGAGCGTGGCAAAGTTCTCGGGTTGTAGCAGTTGGGACTCAAAGGTCTCCTTGCGCCCTGCAGCGTATTCCGGTTTCCGTGACAGAGCATCTGCTTGCTTGGTCTGGGCTGGGGTTACATAATGAATTTGGAAGTTAAAACGTTCAAAGAATAAAGCCCAGCGTTGTTGCCTCTGATTTAGCTTGCGGGCAGTTCTTAGATGCTCTAGATTTCGATGATCAGTATGGACTTCAATGGGAAATTTGGCCCCTTCTAACCAGTGTCTCCAAGTTTCAAAGGCTGCCTTTATGGCCAAAAGTTCCTTTTCCCAAATAGTGTAATTTCTCTCTGGTGCGGTCAATTGACGGGAATAAAAGGCACAAGGATGGAGATGATCTCCCACTGGTTGTAGGAGTACAGCCCCAATCGCCACATCGGAGGCGTCCGCCTGCACGACAAAAGGGGTTTCAGGATCTGGATGCTGAAGGATTGGCTGGGACGTGAATAATTTCTTTAGTTGCTGGAACCCCTTCTCTGCTTGAATTGTCCAGCGGAAAGGCTGTTTCCCACGGATGCAGCTGGTTATTGGGTCAGACCAGCGGGCAAAGTCTGGAATGAACTTGCGGTAGTAGTTCGCGAACCCCAAGAATCGTTGCACCTCTTTCTTGTTGGTTGGCGCCCGCCATTCCAATACTGCTGCAACCTTTGCCGGGTCCATGGTGAGCCCTAGTGGCGAGACACGATATCCCAGGAAATCTACCTCTTGTAGATCAAAAGCGCATTTTTCCAACTTGGCATAAAGTCCGTGGTCCCGCAATCGTTGTAACACCATTCTGACGTGATTCTCATGTTCTGATTGCGATCTAGAAAACACCAAAAAATCGTCCAGGTAGATAATCAGGAACCGATCTAGATAGTCCTGAAAGATATCGTTGACAAAATGCTGGAACGTTGCGGGAGCTCCACATAAACCGAAATTCATAACCAGGGTTTCGAATAAACCGAATTTTGTCTGGAAGGCAGTCTTCCACTCGTCCCCTTCCCTGATGCGAACTAGATTATAAGCTCCTCGAAGATCCAGTTTGGTGTAAACTTTAGCCCCTCGAAGCCGGTTTAAGAGGTCTGAGATCAAAGGCAGGGGATACCGGTTTCGCTTAGTGATATTGTTCAATGCTCTATAGTCCACCACCAAGCGTAGGTCCCCTGACTTCTTTTTCACAAACATCACTGGGGAAGCGGCTGGGGATTGAGAGGGTCTGATAAACCCCTTGCGGAGGTTTGTCTCTAAGAACTCCCTGAGAGCTTCTTGCTCTGGTTCAGTCAGGGAGTAGAGGTGTCCTCGCGGAATCGGGGCCCCCTCCACCAAGTCAATGGCACAGTCATAAGGTCTATGTGGGGGTAGTCTCTCGGCTTCTTTTTCATTGAATACATCCCAATATTCTGAGTACTTCTTGGGCAAGGTGATGATGGGTTCAGCGTCTGTGGCATGGCAGACCTTGGCTACAAGGCAATGGTTTTGGCAATATTTTGAAGCAAACTGCAGTTCTCTGTTGGACCAGGAAATGCTTGGGTCGTGGAGCGTCAGCCATGGAATTCCCAAAATCACAGGGAAGTGGGGACCCTCGGTAACAAAGAAAGAAATCTCTTCCATGTGTTCCCTTATCCACATTCTGGTGGGTTCCGACCACTGGCTTACTGGACCTGTCTTGAGGGGGCGGCCATCGATGGCTTGCACCACACGGGCGTTCTTGAAGTCATGATATTGTAATCCCAGAGAGTCGGCATACTCTCTATCAATGAAGTTGTTTGTGGCTCCTGAGTCTATCATGGCATGGACCATGACGGGTCCTTTTTTTACTGACCACAAGGTGACCACTAGAAGAAATAGGACCCCGGTTGGCGGCTCTTGAGTGGGTTTTTTGACCGGGTTGGCGAGCCTCTCTACGCCCGGTCGCTGGCTTCCCCCGCCGGCTGTGCGCCAGCCGCCTCAGACGTCTTCGTCTCCGTGGAGGACGCCGCCGCCAGACGAGCGGCGGGCTTCCCTTTGGCTGGACACTCTCTGGCAAAATGGCCCCCGTTTCCGCAGTACCAACAGAGATTTAGGCGTTGGCGGCGGGCCTTCTCGGCGGCATCTAATCTGGGACGCACATTGCCCAACTGCATCGGCACCTCCTCGCTTCCTCTGGGGTATGGGGCTGGTGGCGGGGGTCTCCACACTGGACGCGGCTGGACGCCGGTGGGAGCGGGAGGTCTCGCTCCGGTCCTACCGCTCTGGCCTCGGATCCATTGTCTTCTGTTGGCAATCATGACTTCAGCTCGTAAACATTGATCAATGAGTGCTTCAAGAGAGTGTGGAGGATCCACCTTGGAGATTTCCTCCAGCATCTCGATGTTGAGACCCTCCCGAAATTGTCCTCTGAGGGCTATATCGTTCCATCCGGTGTTATGGGCCAGCACTCGGAACTCGGCTATGTACTGGGACATGGGTCTGTCCCCTTGGGAGAGGCGCCGGAGTTTGTGGCCGGCTGCCTCCAAATTGTCCTCAATCCCCCAAGTCGCCTTAATGTGATCCAAGAATTGTTGCGCTGATCTTAGATGTGGGGAGTCTTGGTCGAACAGTGCCGTCGCCCAGTTGGCCGCTGGCCCGTCTAGGAGACTGTAGATCCACGCCACCTTGATGTCTTCTTGGGGAAACTCGGCATTACGGGCCTCTAGATAAGCCTGGCATTGGCGACGGAAAACATGAACCTTAGAAGCTTCTCCAGTAAACTTGGTTGGCAGCGCCAGGGCCGGGAGATGGATTCCGCGTTCCTTCAATCCCCTTATTTCTCCCTCCTGCGCATTGAGCTTATCACGGATGCGGTCCACTTCATCCTTGTCGATGGTGTAACTGAGTGGTTGGGCCCCCGGTCCGGCTCCGGTAGACATTCTGGCCTAGGTTAATTGGTGCTTAGGGCGGCGGAGTCAAGCTGTCACGACCCAAGCTGCAGAGCACCAATAACCATACACAGAGGCCAGAATCTATCTAATATCTTTATTAAGGAAATATATAAAGTTAATAAAAACAAGTATAGGAAATAGTCCAGAAGCAGACCTTTCAGGAAAGGTCAAAATTAGTCCAAAGAAGCAATATCCAATATGAAATATTAAGGTCCAAAGTTGTAATCCAATAACCGAAACACTCACTTGCCAAGCAAGTGAGGGGAGATGACAAGGTCCTTTAGTCCATGAACTTGAGCAAGGCTAAGAAATAACTTGATTCTTGGAACACAAAGCTTGATTCAAGGCAACAAGGAGACGAGGAGCTAGAACAAGATCCGTGGTAATTACTTGGCGAGGTCCGGGAAACAAGGCAAGATCCGGGGAGAAAACAAGGCTGGGAACGAAGGCTTGGAACAGGAACAAAGGCTTGAGAGCAGGAGTAGCTGTCCACACACGCTGCTCCGGTAGTTGACGAATTGACTCCGCAAGATTCCTTCGGGAGCAAGGAACCTAAATAGGCCTCGTTTTCCCACCAGAGAACACTTCTCTGGGGAATCAGAAACGAAAGTCAATCTCTGTGTCCAGATGTATGACTCCCTAAAATTTCTCATGGAAGCAGGCTTAATCATCTGAATGCTTTGCTGCAATTCTCAAGCTCCTGCGATTAGCCTGTTGTACTCCTTTTTGCTGGAGATAATAATTACGGCGAGAAAAAGGGGGAGATTTCGACTCAGGGCTTGTTTGGCAGATTTCTGGAAGACAAACCTCCTGCAGGTGCAAAGGCTCCATTTCTGGCTGGGATAGTTCCTTTTCTGGCTGAAATGGTGGAAAACCCAAGTTTTCCTCTTCATCTGTCACAACAGCACTAGGAACGGGACTACATGGCCCATGAATCATCACACTCTGTCAGCTCCCGCTCCATGCAGGGACTTAAGAGAAGCCTCCCACAAGGATGGTAAAAAATCAAACATCCAGGTATTCCCTGGGCCATGTCCTTGCAGATCGCCAATTCTCTCACATCAGAAGCGACTTGCAGTTTCTCAAGAAGCTCCTGACATGAAAAAAATTGTTGTACTATGTTTTTTGGTATCACTATCTATGTTTTGGCTGTGTTGTATCCTGCCTTGAGCTGTGAGGAGAGGCAGATAATAAATGCAATGTATTATTATTGTTGTCGTTGTTGTTATTATTGATTTGCTTTGATAAGCAGGTAGGCATCTTGTAAACAGTCTGCAATATCATAATACAATAAATTATGGGGCATAAGGAAATGTTGATGGTGTGGCATTTTCCTGGCCAATGTGTTCCTACAGACATCAGTAAATATTTTTGTATCACTTGTTTCTTTAATTATAAGCAATAATAGATTTGATAATTTTTTTTATCATGTCAGAAGTTATTTGAGAGAATTGGCCATCTACAGAGACATTGTCCAGGGGACACCTGGATGTGTTACCATCCTGCTGGGAGGCTTCTCTCATGTCCCCATAAGCTAGAGCTGACAGATGGGCTCTCACCCCATCTCGCGGATTTGAACCAGCAAACTTCAGGTCAGCAACCCAACCTTTAGATCAGCAGTCAAGCCAGAACAACTCATTGCACCACCGCGGTTCCTGGTTTGATAATTATTAATATATTGGTTTTTGTCTATATACAGTGCTGGTTTTCTTGCTTTATTCTGGTATTAGTATTTAGCCTGCTATTACCGCCTTGTGTTGAGGAGGGGTTTTTATATCTAGAGGTAGGTGCTGGGGTTTTATACCCACATTTCACAATGTGTTCTTTGAATACAGTTGTTCATAGTTTTGTTTCAGTTGATGTCTTTATCTTTCTTCTCTAGAGTACTTCTCCGGAATATCTCAGCTATTCCTCCTGAAGCTCCCCCCAAGTCATTCTTATTCTTACAGGTCAAGGGTATAGGAACACGAAGAAACCTCTTTTCAGGAAAGTAGTCAATAGCAAAAAAAAAAAAAAAGCTCAGAAAATCTTTTCAGTGTCCCCCATTCATCCCTGTAATGTCTTTCAGACACATTTCAGTGGCTCATGGAAAACCTTATACCTCTCACCAGATGTGTCTCCAAGGAGAATAAAAGAATTGTTTTAATAAATCAAAGTTCAACTCTGCTACCATCTCCAAAGCTCCTGAAATAGTTACTGTGCAATTTCATCTTTTATTTCCTTCTTACCTAAAGTAAACTGATTGCAGGAAGGGTGATTCCAGCAGGGGGTAATCATGCCTAACATTGCACACCGGCACAAGTACATTTTTGTGTGTGACACATTTGGTCAATCTATAGTTAGGCAGGCTTATTACAGAGCACTGATGTCTAACAGCAATTGCAAGAATGTTTTCTGTTGATGAGACTTAACTGAAGGACAAGTCAAAGAGAGCTAGGGTCAAAAGGACAGAACAAAACACAAGTCTCTAAAATGAAAATAAATAAATAAAAATCTAAGCAGAACAAGCATTAATGAGGAGCTAGTCAAACCGAAATGTTTTCTGTCTAACAAGAAAATTTGGCTTGCTCTGGGGATCACTACAAGTGTTTGAAGAGCACTGGGGAAATATAACAGAAAAATAAGCAATTTCTACATTTCATTTAGCTAGAAGCTGCTGTCAGTATAGAAAATGTATGCTAACATTCCTGGATGGAAACAAAACTGTGGCCAATAATTTCCTGTTTTGATTTTTGAGTAGAAATTAACAATTCTACAGGGAAGGTAGGCATGTGTTCCCACTAACATTTAGAATATGCATATATTCAGTTTTAAAAGGCCTGCTTATTGTTTATTTATTTTTTCTGCTACTACTTCAGCGCTATTCCCCCTTGTGGCTCATGGACATAATTTAAGAACTGTGCTGGATGAGACCCAAAATATTATTTAGTCCAGCATTTTCTTCCACTGTCGGCAACCAGATGTCTATGAGAAACTGACAAGTGTGGCATAAATACAATAGCATCCTTTCACTTGGGTTCCTTAGCAACTGGCATTCAGAGTTAGATGCCTCAAATGTTGGTGGCAATGTATAGTCATTGACTAGAGTCTATTAATCGAGATACACATTTTCCTGGGTGGAACAGCTGTAGCAAGCAAAGGAAGAGTAAATCTGTTGGCTTCAAGCAGATTCTTCTTTTTATAATCCTTATGGCCACAGAGTTTGCCTGCCACCACTGCCTACTCTCATGTAGTACATCACATAATACAATTATAGTGCTATAAGTCCACTGTAATAATAATAAATAATAATAACTTTATTTTTATACCCCGTCCCATCTCCCCGGAGGGACTTGGAGCGGCTTACATGGGGCCATGCCCGACATAAAAATACAATAACAGCGATAGTAACAGTAACTGCCATAGCTACATCAAGCTTGTTGTTTAGCAAGGCATGGGGGTTGAACTCTTAACCCACCCCCCCTGAATACGGCCCTGCTTCTACGTAAACTGTAAATCCCGGGAATCTATAGGATTTTGCCATGGCAGTTAAAGTGGAAACATGATACTGTAACAATGTAATGCTTTCTCCAATGAGCTTAAGTTGGCTTCAGGATTCAGCCATCATGATATGCTTGATAGCCTTATCTTTCATTTTGCTTATTGATATTATTATTATTATTATTATTATTATTATTATTGACACAACGACGTTGTATGACACAGCAAACAAGATAGATATGCTGGATTTCGTTTCACAAAATCACAAGTCGAACACTTCCCAAGTGTCTAGGACTGTGTGATGTATTTTCGGATGATGCGTGCAGATCCCAGTAAGGTGGCCTTTTGCAGCTGGCAGATCGTAATTTTTATTATTATTATTATTATTATTATTATTATTATTATTATTATTATTATTATTATTATTATTTGCCTCTTGAACCACTAGGGTTCCCAACATGATGCATACAACGTTCTTTAACATACTATCTTTTTTATTCCCCTGCTCCCCAATTGTTTGTAAGGATGATCTCAGCCAACCAGATGATGCTGGCTGGAGAAATCCAACAAACAAACAAACAACAACAACCCCCAAACACCTTCCCCAAGTTATTTTTCATGTCGGGAGCAACTTGAGAAACTGCAAGTCACTTCTGGTGTGAGAGAATTGGCCATCTGCAAGGACATTGCCCAGGGGACACCCAGATGTTCTCCAAGTTGTTTGGGCATTATAAGATTTGATGCTTTTCAAAACTTGTTATTCTACTATGCCCATATAGCAACAGTAAAAATAACTTGTAGAACTTTCAGACAGACAAATTTGTTATGGTCTAAGACAGTGGTTCTCAACCTGGGGTCCCCAGGTGTTTTTGGCCTACAACTCCCAGAAATCCCAGCCAATTTCCCACTGTTAGGATTTCTGGGAGTTGAAGGCCAGAAACATCTGAGGACTCCAGGTTGAGAACCACTGGTCTAAGGCTTTCATGAGTTAGATATTGTCATGTGAGAGTGAGGGCAAGTGAGGACATTAGAAGTCAATAAGAATCTCCCCACTTGGCAGAACACCCAAACTCAATTTTCAACTAATCGAAGCAAAAATGTAACATAAATAAAGTGATAATTGTTTCTTGTGTCCATTGTCTATTGCTTATATTATTCTCTGTATCTGTATCTTGGGGAGAGGGGGCGGATTATAAATAAAATTATTATTATTATTATTATTATTATTATTATTATTATTATTATTATTATTATTATTATTATTATTCTGTTTTATTTAAGGGATCCAGTGAAGTGGTTTTTCATCTGGACTTTCATAGCCAGTTCAGCCACATTGCCAGGGGGCAGCTATTTGAGCTATGAATAGGTGGTGATGAAGTACAGACAGTCCCCAAGTTACAATCAGCTGACTTACAAATGACTCATAGTTAAGAACGGGGTGAGACATCAGGAAGTGATAGAAATCTGCCCACAGAAGGGAAATTCGCTCCTGGAAGAGTTATCATGGGGAAAAGGGGTCTCAACTGTAGCTTTATTAGTAATCCTTGTTTCTACAACAAGTCAAAACACTTAGAAACAAATGCGGTCATTGCTAATAGTCAACACGGATTTACCAAAAACAAGTCATGCCAGACTAATCTGATCTCTTTTTTCGATAGAGTTACGAGTTGGGTCGATACAGGGAATGCTGTGGATGTAGCGTACCTGGATTTCAGTAAGGCCTTCGACAAAGTCCCCCACGACCTTCTGGCAAACAAACTAGTAAAATGTGGGCTAGACAAAACTACGGTTAGGTGGATCTGTAATTGGCTAAGCGAACGAACCCAAAGGGTGCTCACCAATGCGTCGTCTTCATCATGGAAAGAAGTGACAAGTGGAGTGTCGCAGGGCTCCGTCCTGGGCCCGGTTCTGTTCAACATCTTTATTAACGACTTAGACGAAGGGTTAGAAGGCACGATCATCAAGTTTGCAGACGACACAAAACTGGGAGGGATAGCTAACACTCCAGAAGACAGGAGCAGAATTCAAAACGATCTTGACAGACTAGAGAGATGGGCCAAAACTAACAAAATGAAGTTCAACAGGGACAAATGCAAGATACTTCACTTCGGCAGAAAAAATGGAAATCAAAGATACAGAATGGGGGACGCCTGGCTTGACAGCAGTGTGTGCAAAAAAGACCTTGGAGTCCTCGTGGACAACAAGTTAAACATGAGCCAACAATGTGATGCGGCTGCTAAAAAAGCCAATGGGATTCTGGCCTGCATCAATAGGTGAATAGCGTCTAGATCCAGGGAAGTTATGCTCCCCCTCTATTCTGCCTTGGTCAGACCACACCTGGAATACTGTGTCCAATTTTGGGCACCACAGTTGAAGGGAGATGTTGACAAGCTGGAAAGCGTCCAGAGGAGGGCAACTAAAATGATTAAGGGTCTGGAGAACAAGCCCTATGAGGAGCGGCTTAAAGAGCTGGGCATGTTTAGCCTGCATAAGAGAAGGCTGAGAGGAGACATGATAGCCATGTACAAATACGTGAAGGGAAGTCATAGGGAAGAGGGAGCAAGCTTGTTTTCTGCTGCCCTGCAGACTAGGACACAGAACAATGGCTTCAAACTACAGGAAAGGAGATTCCACCTGAACATCAGGAAGAACTTCCTCACTGTGAGAGCTGTTCGACAGTGGAACTCTCTCCCCGGGGCCGTGGTGGAGGCTCCTTCTTTGGAGGCTTTTAAGCAGAGGCTGGATGGCCATCTGTCGGGGGTGCTTTGAATGCGATTTCCTGCTTCTTAGCAGGGGGTTGGACTAGATGGCCCATGTGGTCTCTTCCAACTCTACTATTCTATGATTCTATGAAAATTAGAGGGTGCCGGCGTTTTGTTTCTAAAGTGTTTTGTTACTATAATGAGAGTAACAAAATTTTGTTACTTTTTCGTTATAATAATTGTACAAGTCGTAAAAATTCAGGGGCTTCTTTCTTCCTCATTTTTGCAGCTATTAGGGTGAAACTTACTACAATAGTAGAACACATTTACCACTGTTAGCTCATCAAGTGTTAGAACATTTCACTTATCCATGGATGTTTGGGGAATTTTTAAATTTTTTAAGAACTTTTTTTTTTAAAAAAAAAATCTACAAGAGCTATCTCCTTTAATTTTCTATCTCCTTGAATTTTTGACAAAAATGTGTCTTTTAAAGCCACAATAGATATCTCATTGAATGTCTCTCATATTAACCAATAGAACTGCTATTTTGGAATTTCTTCCTAGCCCAGCACAGAGATTTACTTACTAGAAGTATCAGTCAGCCCTCCCCTTTGCAGATTCAACAATTTATTGGAACTCTGGCTGGCTGCTGCTGAAGGACCAATCTCTCCCCTATCCTGATAGGGGCTTTCTGATGCTGAGAAGAATTCTGGGAAATGTAGTTTATGGCAGGGCCTTTTGAATTCTCTGGCATAGGGCTCCTCATCCTGCGTTGTAGGTACAGTAGAGTCTCACTTATCCAACACTCGCTTATCCAACATTCTGGATTATCCAACGTATTTTTGTAGTCAATGTTTTCAATATATCATGATATTTTGGTGCTAAATTCGTAAATACAGTCATTACTACATAGCATTACTGTGTATTGAACTACTTTTTCTGTAAAATTTCTTGTATAACATGATGTTCTGGTGCTTAATTTGTAAAATCATAACCTAATTTGATGTTTAATAGGCTTTTCCTTAATCTCTCCTTATTATCCAACATATTCACTCATCCAACGTTCTGTCGGCCCGTTTACGTTGGATAAGCGAGACTCTACTGTACAAATTTAACTAATTTGATCTAATTTACAATAATTTTGCACAATATATATATGTATGTATATACCGTGTTTCCCCGAAAATAAGACAGTGTCTTATATTAATTTTTGCTCCCAAAGATGCTCCAGGTCTTATTTTCAGAGGATGTCTTACTTTTCCATGAAGAAGAATTCACATTTATTGATGAACAAAATGATGAACATTTATTATATCCTGTACAGTAGTTATCATCACAAACCAGCATAACCAGACAAACTGTAAATCCTATCAAGAATTTCTTGTTACTACCATTATTTCCATGTACAGCACTCTATGGTATGTACATTTACCAAACGTACATGCTCTGGTGTTCTGTTCAGTGGGCATGCTTCCAAACAGAAACTGTGCTAGGTCTTACTTTCGGGGGAGGCCTTATATTTAGCAATTCAGCAAAACCTCTACTAGGTCTTATTTTCTGGGGATGTCTTATTTTAGGGGAAACAGGGTATATAGCTGAAGTTGCACTTAAAAATGTACCGGTTCCAACATACATACTTAAGAACAAATCTAGAGAACCTATCATGCTTGTAACTTGGGGACTGCCTGTACCTTGTGGGCCATTGTCCCATTTGGTAAGTGAGCTTCTCGCCTTCCTTTTCACAGCATGGTATAATAAATATGTTCATTTTTGCTGTGATGCTGAAATTTAAACATAGTAAGTTTCCAAATAGATAATTGGGAACCCCGGTGGTGAAGTGTGTTAAAGCGCTGAGCTGCTAAACTTGTGGACTGAAAGGTCTCAGGTTCAAATCCCGGGAGCGGAATGAGCACCCGCTGTTAGCCCCAGCTCCTGCCAACCTAGCAGTTTGAAGACATGCAAATGTTAGTAGATCAATAGGTACCACTCCAGCGGGAAGGTAACGGCGCTCCATGCAGTCATGCCGCCCACATGACCTGGAGATGTCTATGGACAATGCCGGCTCTTCGGCTTAGAAGTGGAGATGAGCACCAACCCCCAGAGTCGGTCACGACTGGACTTAACATCAGGGTAAACCTTTACCTTTACCTTTAAATAGATAATTATAAATACTTAATTCTTAAAATAAAAGCTTGTGAGGTTCATGTCTCTAAGTTTGCAGAAAGGAACTGTGGCAAATGTCTCAGGGCTACCTCAAGACTTACCACTTGGTAGCAGGCCATGCTGATAAAGGATGTCTTCACCTAGCTGCATATGGTCCATTTCATGTCATTCCTCATTCAGAAGTACCAGCCAGATGACTACACTTCCTTTCTTGTTTAAAAGCGTGGACTTAATGGAGTCCTGAATCACTGTCGCACAATTGGCTTAATTGCAGGAACAGCTTGTGCACTGATGTTGTAAATCTACCTTAAAAGTCTTTTCATATTTATTATATGCTCTCCCAGCCAACTTTGATTTTGCGTGATAATCATTTTGTCATGTTGCAATTAGCGGCGGGGGATAAATGTGCTCAGTTCACATTTTAATGCAAATTTATCTGATTTGTACACTTAAACCACTACATGAACTAAAACAGAATTATGCTTCCATATTCACGTTTTTCCAAATTCTGTGATGCAGCTCTCTAGTCATAGATGTGTTGAGACATGTGTATGGGAAAGACTGCATGAACTGGGCATGCTCATGAACATACATTTAAAAATGCATTGTATGTTGGGAAACTGCAACACCCCTCCCCAAAAATGCTTACAAAAATGGAAAACTGAAAACTTAGAGGAGCTGAGATGGAAAGAGTTATCCATTTGTAGATAGAATATATAGCCCTTGGTCTAAAGAATTCAATTAAAATGGATCTGTGAAAAATGTTACAAATCTGATGCTTGTTCACAATTTGATGCTGCTACTACTGTTGTAACTTCAGGTAATTTCAGACCGATGGCAACTCTAAGGTAAATCTATCAGTGGCTTTCAGAGGGTGAGAGTGTATGATTTACCTGAGATCATCCAATGACTTTCCATAGCTGATCGGAGATTTAAACCCTGGCCTCTGGAGTCATAGGGTATATCTACATTGTGGAATCAATGCAGTTCGACACTACTTAAACCCCCCTTACTCAATCCTATGGAATCAGGAGATTTGTAGTTTTATGAGGTCTTCAGTCTTCTCTGCCAGAGTGCTGGTGTCTCATGAAACAACAATTCCCATTATTCTATAGCATTGAACCAAAAGAGCTGCATTACAAACTGCATTAATTCTACAGTGTAGATGCTCCCATAGCCCAACACTTAAACCACTACTCCAAGCTGGCTTTTGCTTGCTATCCTTATCTACATTTTTGAATTGAGTGCCAAAAATAATGGATATTCTCAACAGCCCTAATTTTTGCCTTTAGTATTTGCTCAGTCTTTGGTTAAATTTCTTGTGGCAGGTCCTTTCAGCTGAAAGTTAAGCCAATGAAAATAACAGCAGGTAAATCCCATACACAACACAAACCACAAGCACAACTTTATATTTTCAAGTCTCTAGGAAGGAGGGGGTAGCTACCACCTATTATTTTCTTCCTTGCTTCATCTACTCAGCTTCCTTCATGCATGTCGTCACTACATATATTGTTTTAGTCCCCTTTAAAGTACCTGACCTTGTTTTGCTGTCCTGGTAATGACATGAGGTGCACAGAGTGTGGAGCTCTCATTTATGTCAGCGAAATCAAAGGATGCTTATCAGAGCAGAATTGCATGCCTGGGTGGGAATCTACAGCTAGGAGTCGCATCTGCTTCACCAATATGTTTAATTGGCTTTTAAAGTCACGGTGGCATTTTTAATACACATGACGGTGGGCAGCATGAGCTGCGTTTTGTTCTCTCCAAGAATTAGAGATGCCTAAGTGGATGAGTACAGCAGTGACATACATGAAGGGGAGAAAAAAGAAGAAAAGAAAAGCAGGGAAATGTAGTGAGAAGAGTTTCTGATAGTCCTGGGGAAGATTTACAAAGACTCACGATGAAGATAAGTGAGGCCAACTAAACACAACGTGCCAACCCTGGATAGCAAGTGGACAATAGAGAGTGTTTTTAGAATGAGTGATGGGAAGTGAAGTTTCAGATCAAACAAGCTGATAGATGAGAAAACAGCAAGGAAGTGTTGTATAAAAGAGACAGATATGAGAAGCTGTCAGCTTTTTCTTTATGTGACTGAAACATACAGAACTACAGTATGTGTTTGGGGAAAACTGAGAAAAGATAAGATGTAGGAATAAAATGGCTTCATATGATGATGTAACAGTTTTAATTAGAATTTCAATTCATATCCAGATCACCCTAAATCAAAAAGCGAATTCAAGGATTATTTTTTTAAAAAAAGATATTGCATTAAGTTTTTGATTCTTCAGGAAAGTGAACAAAATAAAATTAATTTCAGAAAGCCCCTAGGTCTGTTCCAAGCATGGTGATGGTGCAAGGTTCAATTTCAACAGCAGTTTGATGTGCACATATAAGAATTGTCAGCTTCCCTTCCATTGTGTTTTTCAAACTCCCATCAGAGTTCTTCTCCATGTTGGGTTCCTCTTAAATTCATGATAAGAGAGCCAGTGAATTAATTTATTTTAAATGAGGATGAAGTGTCAATTCTACATTAGTTTATGTTAAAACTAATCAGCTGAATTTAAAACAAGAGGTTGATATTATTATTATTATTATTATTATTATTATTATTATTATTATTATTATTATTATTATTATTATTTTATTATGACACAGCAAACTAGATAGACATGCTGGATTTCGTATCACAAAATCACAAGTCGAACACTTCCCAAGTGTCTAGGACTGTGTAATGTATTTTCAGATGATGCGTGTAGTGCGGTTTTCTTGTACTGATTTTTTGTCTGCTGTGCTTTGAGGAGTTTCTGATTTTTGACTTCAATCAAAACAGGTTCTTCACTTTGCTTTACATATTCTGCTAGGGCATAATGTTCCGGATTGCTTCTGGCTTAAGCAGCCAATGTAGATGTGGGCCTAGAGAAGGGTCACAGATGATGAACAAATGATCTTAAGAGGAATGTGTTGAAGACAAAATGTTAATTCAGGTAACCTAGCCCCAAGCCATTTACATCTTTAAAGGTTAGTATCTGTATTTTAATTTGAGTCCGGAAAATGGCTGACAAACATAGTTGGCAGAATACTGTCATAAAATGAACATGTTGGACAAATTAATATTGATCTGATCCATCAACAGCTATTATCCAAGGTACCTATATTTAGAAGCAGTTTGTCTTAGTCGGGATTCTGGATTTAAGAGATACGCAAAAGGAGCATTTAATTGCTCTATTGCTATACTCCTTGAGATTTTCCATAAACACCTGGCTGCCTGTCTGGTCACTGTTTAAATACAGCTTTACCTACATGCATTTTTGTGCAAACCATTGGGGTTCTTCTAGTTTCCTCATGTTTCAGAGGTGGGCAACTTGTAACTTTCCTCATATTGAACTTCAACTTACCTCAGTCTCAGCTATATTGATAATGATGGCAGGTGAAGAGAGTTGTCTCAGTAACATATGCCATTTGTCTACTCCTATATATAGCTAAATACTGGAACTATTACAACATGGCAGACATGTAATCAGCTTTTAGTTGGGGGCAGATATTAGACAGCCAGTGTGGTATAGTGATTTGTGTTGAACTAGACCTCTGGGAGACCAAGGTCTAAAACCTATTAGGTAACTTTGGACAAGTACATTCTCTCAGCCTTACATGAAGGCAATGGCAAACCTCCTCTGAACAAATTCTAAGAAAAACCCCCGATGATAGAGTCACCATAAGTCATAGTCAGTTTGAAAAAAAAGGTATGACCATTTTCAGTTCAAAGCCACAGTCTACAAGCTTCCCATGGGTGATACTGGAGGGTGAGTTTAGCTATATACTAAAGAGCTAGCGGAGCTATAAAATGGTTTATTGCAAACAGAGTTGTAGGGTCCAAATAACTTTCCAATATTATCAGAAGAGGAGATACTGGAGAAAAATACATTTCACTTGACAAAGTTGCCTCACCACATCACCATAACAGCAGATTTTTCCAAGAACCAAGTTGCACACAAAAATGATCAATGTCAGGCCAAACAATAATGGGAACAAAGCTCATCTTTTTGATCTTCTTGATATATAAATATAACCAGAACTTGGAAGTAATGAGTTACAAATAGCTATTTTTTTCTAATTGATACTTTCACCCACAAGGATTGCACCTGATTAAAAGAAAAGTTGCGCGATGTTTCAAATTCCATGTATTTGTATTTATTTTATTTTTTAGAAAAAAGGGGGAAATTGTGTATTTTGTATAAAATAGCATACTCTATACAACCCTGTTTTTTGTGCAAGAAAGCAAGTTTTATGCATAAGACAATTTAACGTCTCTAATATGATTGTTAAAAAAATCTTTCAAACACAAACATTATTTTAAAAATCAAAATTCTCATAATCTCACGTAATGTAGAACATTTTGAAATTAATCCTCTGTGGGGGCAAAAGCAAAATAGGCAAAGATTTATATCCCCACTTGCTATGGATGAAAATCAAGACCATAATGCTTGCTATCTTCAGTTTTCAAAGAGACATGTCTTTTATTCTGTCATCTTTTTCCACAGATCATTCTGCTAGACTTACTGCATGAAGAGACTGATATAGGTGGAAGAGCCACAAAAGAAATTGCAGAAATTCTCAGAACATGAATGGTTTGTGTTATACGGTACTTCTAAAGCATGTCTATGATTCCTGTCAGCAGCATGTATTTTCAGCATGTATTTTGCAGACTGTTGTATAAATTGTTGTTTGATGAAAGATTCTATAAATGATTTTGATAAATAAGTAAACCCTGATGCTATATCTTCAATAGTGTGTGATGGACAGATGTTAGTAGTGATGAAACCTCCATGGTGTGAAAACC
Organism: Anolis carolinensis; assembly: GCF_035594765.1. Taxonomy (NCBI): domain Eukaryota; kingdom Metazoa; phylum Chordata; class Lepidosauria; order Squamata; family Anolidae; genus Anolis; species Anolis carolinensis. The sequence continues at coordinate 23,527,421 of NC_085845.1, read as the reverse complement.
TTCACTTTCTATTTTTTGAAAATTGAACTGTTGGTAAACATATAGAAGCAGTCGAAGTTGGCAGTGATGCTTAGTTGGCAATGCTTGTTACAGGCCCTAAGATCCATCTTGGCCAGTGGTCACATCAATTGTTGTTTAGCCTTACCATCAAAGTTGGATGTTCTCCAGACCATCATAGCCTTGCAATTCTGCAGTGTAAGAGTGTCAGACATCTGAGAAGGAGATGAGAGAATTTAATTTTTAATGGAACGTGACATCTCAGCTCCCAAACCTACTTAGCTAACAATGTAAAATTGGCATCAGATAATAGCATGCTCCAAACATCTGATGGCTAGTAGCCACTGGCTACCTACACTTTAATATGAATGGCACTGTTTTCATCCCATTAAGGCCACTCAGTTTTCTGGTGTGATATTAAAAGTAGATGAATCAATAAGGCAGGTTAATATGCTTGCATATATTAATAAACTAATGCTAGCATCAGAAGCAGCTGGTCCTTGTTTTCTGTTAGCTTTCTGATGTCCCTAACATTTCTTTCAACATGTATTATAAGTGAATTTCCTCTGTAGCTGCATTTCACTTGCCTTGGGAAAAAATAACCAAATAAATTCATCTTTCATACACGAAGATTGTCAGTCAGATGCAAATTACACTTGGTGTAAATGTCATTTCATCACTTATAGTTGATGCTTTACATTTAGACCTCAAACATTGCTGTCTGTTCACATTATCACGATCTGTGCTCTCTGACAGCTCTAGTATTAATTGCATCAAATTGCTTGCCTTTTACAGTACATTTTCTGTTATCCAGTACAAGATGTCTTAAGAATTCTTTGGAAGGAAATAGCTTGCTTTAAACATGGAATATAGGCAATATTTTATTGTATTTAGAATCAATAAAAAGAATAATAGAGAATCATAGTATTTTTGACTCAGGTTCTGTCTACAATGGGCAAGGTCCTCCAGAATATTTCTGCCCCAGGACTGCCTTGGATCAAGCACATTTTGGCTGAATGTGGGACCGGTGTCCAGATTGTTCAGTCTATCCCCTGGCTGAGCTGTCGGCTTGTTCATCAGGAAGTCCATTCATACTACTACTAGCTTCTCATGTCTCTACTTGTCAGAATTGAGCACCTTTACAATCAGCAAGGTGGAGGTGGAGTGTTATGAAGATGTTCAACACTCAATTTGAGATGTTTGTGTAGATAAACCCTAGTAAGAGAATTTGGGGATTGGAGTCGAACACTGCTCCTGCATTCCTGGAATATTGGCTGTCCATCTGTATAAATACCTGAAAGAAAAAGAAGTCTACATTCTCCTAAGGTTCCCTGAACCTCATATGTTCTTGGTGAAATAACTCTTTTCATTAAGAAGTATGTTTTAAGCCTAATGCAGAATAAATCAATTGAAGCAGTGGGGATTTTACCAAACTCTTCTGAAAGATTCATCCTTTTGTGTAGTCCAGAAGAGAATAACAATTTGATTTAAATGCTACTATTTAATTGAGATTTACTTCGTTGAAATTTCCACTCATTGATTCTAGCTCTGAATCTGAAGCGACAGAGAACCTACTCAATCTTCTGAATGAGCAGCCTTCAAAAGATAGGCAATCTTCTTCAGGTTAATTATATTCAATTCAAACATGATTGTTTTCATTTGAAAATGCACTGATTTTTCTAGATCCTTTTTCAATTGTGGTACTCAAAATGGGATAGAATCCTACAGATTAAAACTGGATGATACAAAACTGAAACTATTCTTGTGACCTGAAAACTTTGACCCTGTTAATGCTATTTATTTATTTCCTATATTTCTACTCCGCCCTTCTCCCCGAGGGGACTCAGGGCAGCTTACACAACTGGCAGGATCACTACCAGTACATCATAATACAATAAAATAAGAATAAAACAGTTAAAATAGTTAAATAACATAGTAAAATGCAATATATAAAAGATTTAACACAGTGCAACACCGAATATATATGCTAATTATCCATCAGACCTTGTGCAAAAGCCTTAATCCAATCCATGTCAATGCTAACTGAGTTCATTCATTAAATGCTTGCGCACATAGCCAGGTCTTCAACTTCTTTCCAAACTCCAGAAGGGATGGAGCCTGCCGGATGTCACTGTTAATGCTGCATTTTAAATTTCCATTTCCCAAAGTGATCATCAACATGCTTTACCATACGATCTCTTCACACGGGCCGTGCCATTACACTGGCAATCTGGAAGAGTGTGGAGTGACTTGTGGCACCAGACGCACCCTCCCTCCTTTCCTCATCAGATGGAAGGGACGGGAGAAGGTGCTTGGCACCCTTTCCCTCCCCTCATCACATGGCAGAAAGAGCAGCATGTGCAGCAATGTGCGTTGCCCCGTGGTCCTTTATGCCATCACATGGCAAAAGTGGGTGAATGCGGGTATCTCCGGTGGAGCTACCAAAACTACATTTTCTTCCCCGTAGTGGAGGAGAAAGTGGCTGTCGGTGCTTCTCCTCCACTTTGCGAGGAATGTGGGCGAGGCCTGCCGTGTGTCATGAGGCACACGGCAGGCCTCATCTTTGCTGCAATTAAAAGTGGCAAAACAAGGCAAAAATGCCCCATGTGAAGACGTCCCTAGACTAAATAGAGGATATAACATGCCGTGTTTCCCTGAAAATAAGACTGTGTCTTATATTACTAGATGTGCTAGGTCTTATTTTCAGGGGATGTCTTATTTTTCCATGAAGAAGAATTCACATTTATTGTTGAACAAAAAATTGAACATTTATTATATACTGTACAGTAGTTGTCATCACAAGCAAGCAAAACCAGACAAACTGTGAATTCTATCAAGAATGTTTTGTTATTAACATTATTTACATGTACATTTACCAATCCTTCATGCTCTGGTGTTCTGTTCGGTGGGCATGCTTCCAAACAAAAACTTTGCTAGGTCTTACTTTTGGGGGAGGCCTTATATTTAGCAATTCAGCAAAACCTCTACTAGGTCTTATTTTCAGGGGATGTCTTATTTTTGGGGAAACAGGGTATTAACTCTGCCACCCAAATTCTGAGACAGGAAAACACATTAGCCAAGGTGAAAATTGAGTACTGGAAGCAGTTATTTGAAGTATAACTAACTGTACTTTTCCAGTAAAATTGGATAAAACTTCTGGATCTTTTTAGTATTGGTGCTGAACAAATAGGTATAAGTCTGGTGTTTTGCAACTCACAATTCATAGCAGCTTTAGAGTACATCCTTACATTAAATGGCTGTACAATCTCAGGTTGAGATGTCTTTCATGCTTGATTTCCCAACACATTTTACAGTTAACTAGCAAATTGCAGCAAAATGTCTGCCAAGTTCCTCTTTCCTAACACCCAAATGCTACACAAACAAAATCCCAAAGAGATCAGCCTGGTTAGAAGTGAGGACAGTAGAGCAACACTCAAAGCAGTCTGTGTTTTGCCCTGGAAAGACCTCACAAGCAGACTTTTGTTCTTGCCGTGCCTTCATTGATCACATAGATTAATGGTGTTGGCTGAAGGGTATCTAAGTCATACTGTCTAAATAGAGTTTTCTACTTGGCTGGCTTTGTGGTTTGGCTGAACCTCAGTTTGAACTTTTCTCCTCCCCAGTTGCCACTGATCTAATTAGACTTGGATACTAAAGCTATTTAAAGACTTGGAGACAAACACAGTTGTACAATGGAGATTTCTCACTATAGTCAAGAACCTTGCCAATCTCAGCAGGAGGGGGGGCTAATCTCAAAAACAATTGCTATTGGTGGAGGCCAAGAAATGGATTTTAACAGAGTTTGATTAGACCTGTAGTGCCATTAACATGCAGGGGCACAACTGTGCTTGTAGCAACTTTTAAAAAAAGTATAAGGTGAACATCTGCTAAATTGCATACTTCACTATCTTTTAAAAGAAGATCAAAGGCCTCCTGACTACAGTAGCAAAATAAATTCATTGTAGTTATTTGGTGGGAGTTTGGATTCAAATACTTTCATGGTGTTTGGGAACATTGCACATGCTAGATTAATGCCAGGGATGTCAGCAATTTGGCTCCTTCCTGTGCTGTCAGGGTAACACTAGAAAGGTCCAAGCTGTGTGGTATGCAAGTTTGCAAATTGTAGGAAAGCAAGATATCTGACAGTTTAACGCTGTGGTTTCTTTTATCAGATTTTATGCAGAATATGTAAATTCATGTATTTGTATGTAATATGATACTTGAGCACATGTGCTTTTTACCTCCATGTGCATGAGTCAAGCCCTTTCCCTGCTCAGGAAGGGTCAATTAATGAGACCACATACATTTACTGCCTGGAAAACAGAATCACCAGCAAGTGTACAGGCGTGTCCTAGGATTCTTTGTATCTCTCTTCCAAAAACATGTTTTACTTGAATGCAGAGGCAATACATGTAAGGGATGAGGTAACAATCCAGGTATGCACCCAATACAATGGAAGTGATAGTCAGAAGGAAAGAAAACTTGTGAAATCATAACAATACCAAAACCCCCTCAGACATTGTGGTGGTTATCTTACTGGATGTAAACTAATACAGGGAATGTGTGTACACACCACAGAAACACCCCCTTGCACCAATGTAATGTGTCCCATGTGACTTTCCAAACAGATTTCAGTGATCAAAACAGATCCATGTAAAAGAGTCAAACTTGTACCGGATAACATGAAGTAGAAATGGGATGCAGTCACCATGCAGATTCAGTCCAACTGTTTTGCCACAAAGAAGAGCACTGCTGGACCAGAGTAGGTCCAAAGATTCAATGAATCCTACATTTCCAATCCCATCAAAGCCATACAAATGCAGCTGATAAGTTCACAATCAAACTGGGAGTGAAACTGGCTTCCTCCCACTTTCATTTCTTTGACATCTGATATTCAGAGCTAGTAAATTTATCTTTCATGATAACACTGTCCTTCATGAATTTGTCTAATCTCATTTTAAAGCCACTTAAGCTAGTGGCCATCACACATTTAGTGACAGCAAACACAATTACTCAATTGCATTTTGGGTGAAGTGGTATGTTTTTTCGTCTGTCCAGAATGTCCTGGTGATTAGTTTTTGAGTTTTTCTCTCTTTCCATTTTCTCCACGCTAAATCAATCTGAGGGTTTTTTTGTTTTTTAAAAACAATTTAGATCTATTTTCACTTGGTGTCATCTCACCTTCTAGCACCTAATGCATTTTGAGGGATAAAATTGAATTCATGCTACACATTGGAAAGGAAAAGGTCAACGGTTGACCTATCACATTAAGGCCTCAACAGTTGTCATCCATTTTGTCCCGATGGAAATGACTCAGAAGTACACTGTGAATGCTTTTGAGTTTCAGACAGAAGCAAAGCCTAAGACTTCTGCTGTAATTAGCTGGAACCAAAAATATACTTATGGGAAATTTTGTCCTGAGGAAAGCATGTAGTAGATATATCCTACATTAAAGCAGTTTTGATATGCCATTCTATAAAATGTACACAGAGAACCCCCCTCCTTTCACTTGTGAAAAGCAAAGAGACAGGTGCCAAATGCATCTGTTTCTTTGTGGCAGTTAAAAAAACCTGGGATAAAATTAGTAGTTAAACATGACAAGATATAGAGAAAGACACAAAAATTAAGGAAGTTTAATTCCAGCACTTTTAATATATCAACTTAAAAGAAACTAATTGTTATTAAAATATCCTCCCCAGTTTCTAAGATTGGTAGAAAAAGTTTATGTAAATCGGGGGAAATGAATGTTAAAACAAATTGCTTACCTACTTCTGCCTGCATAATATTTTCTTGTGCACACATTAGCTTTTATTTTCTTTTTGATTTACCCAAATAATTTTTCATTGATGTTCATTCGTTTTCTGTAGGTGATTGAAAGAGACAATGAGCTTGTGATATACTTTAGGTTTCAGAAGAGGCAGACAAAGGTTTCCTAGGCAGCTAGAGTGAAAGAACAGCTTCAGTCAGTGTCTGCATTTTTCGGTGTATGAAGTACATCTCAAATTGCTCTGCAGAATAATTGAAACCTATTCTTAATGAGGCAGAAAAAACAGAAATGTCCTTTTTGTTCATATCAAATGAAGGAGGTGGCTTTTACACAATGCAGATAGTTTCCAATATGGAAAATACTGAGCAGCCTCTTATCTTACGCATCCAGTTGAGTAGCAGCAGTATGACCCATGACCTAGCCCAGTCTATGTTATATCTTCTATTAAAGCTGGCAATAAACAAACACTATAGGGGATATGGGGCTGTTGTTGTAAATGGCACATTGTGTCTAATTCATAATCTGTTCCAGTAATGTGCAGTGAAACTGAATGTGTGTGTCTTACTCCACAAAGGTTAGTGGTACTCTGTTACAGTGGCATCATTAGGGAGATGTGGGAGGTGCGAACTATACAAGATGACACCATAAGAGAGGCAGAAACCAAATGACAATCTCTATACATTTTTAGACCATGTTTCAGCATGAACATATTATTTTGTATAAATATATTCTAGGAGCTATATACAACCACAAAAACATTTTCATAACCCCAGTTTACACACACTGAAATAATATACCTACAGGGTGGTTAATAATCTACACAACTTTACTTTTTGAAACCAATTAAATGATTCACTGAATCATGTGGTTTAGTCTGCATGTGCTATAAGTATGCACTGTTGTTCGCTGCTGCTGGATTTTAACAATTGCTGAGTGTGTCAAATTCTCTGGTATTTTAGCTTCAGTGTTGTGGTATGGTCTAGTATGGGAGGAGATCCATGGAGGTAACACACCTCCAGCTCATGACACCAACCCTACTGATGCCCCTTGTCTTTTAGAAATCTGTCAGAAGAAAGTCCTTTGTTCGAAGAAACATTAAAACATACTTTCCAGTCCGAATCTAGTTTGAATAAAGAAAGGAGTAGAATGGGTCTTGAAGTATCTTACCAAGGACTGTCATCTGAACCAGTAACAGCTGTGGCTGCCATGTCAATGGTTACAGCTATACTGCTATATAATGCAGTTTGGTACTGCATTATATTTCAGTATAGATGCAGCCAGTGTGATTTTTAAATTCCTTTAAGTTTTACTCTAAGTTTTAAAGGAGCTGTCCAGGATGCTGAATACTACACCAAAATAGACTTAGTGCCTTATAAATACCAGGCATAATAGGTTATATTTCAGAAGAAGTAACTAGCAAAACAATTTCTGAGCAATAGTTGCCTAAAAAAACCCTATGAAATCTATGTGGTCACCAACATGTTACTTGAAATTTGAAAATCAGAGTAAAACCTGAAGCAGATAATCCATGACTGAGATCCTATAGTTTGTTTTTGTAATATAAAGATATACTCACATAGATATGACTGTGTATCTGCTTATTGTCTCAGTAAGTATACAGGAGTTTACAGTGTTTTTTCTACAGTCCCAGTTTATAAAGTGTTATACTGAAGCCTCTGATGAATACTGATACTTACATACCATTCAAAATGCATAACTTTGTGGTTGGAATTCTGTTGGTTAGATCCAACTGGAAATAACCATTGATTCTCTTGTTGAATGGTGTGCCATTGATCTGATGGTTGTGCAGTGCCTGTTCAGGATTAATAATAGGATAATAATAATAATAATAATAATAATAATAATAATAATAATAATAATAGAATTTGGCTCACATATAGAACTCCACTTATGCAACCATAACTCAATGCAAGGCCAAAAATATATGCTAAATTGCCAAAGGAAGTTCAACTGTGTCATGGACTCTACACATGAATATAACACCAAAATACACTGCTTGTGTATGATACCATAATAACCAGTTTGAGAACATTTTCATTGCCCTTAGGATAATAAATAATTACCCCTATGAACGTTCATAAGTTTGAACATGTGTAAAACACAATGACAATGTTGTCCACATTGTAGACAGTGAATATAAAACCGTGTGCTCTCCTTTCTCCTAAACTGAGATTTCTGGATGGAGATTTGTAGCAACCATCTCAAGTTTCTGAAGTTATAGATCCCTCTTTGTCAAATACTTGAAACAGCCCCAAGTATCAACGAAATGCATTATAATGAACTAAACAGCCCCAAATGGTGTGGAAAATGATAAGTGACTCTTCCTGAGACCATACAGCTTGTATTGGACATATTTGGATCTCCTAGATTTCTGTTTCCCTCTCATCTCATTCTCTCCCCCCCCCCCCCCCCCCCCGGAACAGCTGTTTTCATCAGGAATGGCAAGTTAGGAGAAGAAATGATAAAGGAGCAGCTGGAAGGAAGAAATAATTAAATCCCATTGAGTACCACTTAATATTTTCCCTTGTTACTCTGCCTTTTGAGTCACCAGGAGCACATTAAGGTTAATTGAGTTAGGTCAATTTGTTATCCAAATGATATTAAGGTAACTGTGTACTAAAAATGAAATTGCACTGTGTCTCTTTTGCTCAGCTCTGGCAACTAACCTAAGCTTCTCTGCCCTCCCTGCTCCAGGGGAAAAAAGAATAAACATTCTTTGGAGCCATTTGCTTGCTTTTCTTCAGGTTTTCTCTTTCGTTTTAAAAAAAGGGAAAAGAGAAAGAAAAACCCCACACACAAAGCATCATATCTCTATGAATATCTGGAATAATATGACTGCAAGACTGTGCCAACCTGTCAGTCAAAGGCATCATAACAAGCCACACGGGAGAATCTTGTATGAATGCTTGATTAATATGCTGCACTGAAATATCATTTCATATGATTGATATTATTAATTATAATTATTAGTAATTGGTAGATGTAGGAACAAGTAGGATAAAAAAGACAAATGCTGTCAGAGCACGTCAAGCCTGAACTCTCATTAGATGCGAAGATGACTATACTGATCTTATTGTACCTTGAACATATCATGAGACAACATGAGTTATTGGAAAATATGTTTGTTTGTGAAATACATTAGAAGAGAGAGACCACATTGCAAGTGGATTATCTATCTATCTATCTATCTATCTATCTATCATCATAATCTTTTTTATCATCTGAGTATTTCTGCATTGTGTCCCAGCACATGAGGGCCGGCAAGTAACCAATTAAAACAATATAAATATATTAAAACACACACACACACATATATAAAATCCTAAAAGTGGATCTAAAAATAACCATAGTATCCAGCCATAAAACAGTCAAAATGGGAATTTTGAACATTGAATGTCATGTGGAATAGCACTTTTAAAATTCCACCCAGAAAAAAACAGCCCTGGGTTTTACAAGAACAGAGCTGTCCAGAGATCTTTGGGGTATCTCATCAAAACTGGCTTGATGGCAAATGGATGGAAAGTGCTTCTTAAGTGGCCTTTGTTTTTAGTCTGTGATTTATTGGAGCATTGAATATATGGTTCATAGTAATTTCTTTAATTCCATCCTCCCTTAGCTAGCTCTCTGCATGTGAGGTGTGTGTGCAGATCTATCTGTGTGTGCCTGAGTGTGTTCTTGGATCTTGATGCAGTAGAATCTCTACATAAGAATGTCTGAACATAGATATGTTTTAACTTACAAATCCTCACTTGGCTTAGAGTGATGTTTTGATATCCTAATACTGTTTTGACCTATACACACTACAAAAGAGGCCTCTTTGCCCCCCAAACCAGTTCTAGCAGCAAGGCAGAGAACAACAAAACCGGGACTGGATTCGTAGTCAGATAAGCTCTGGTTCTTCCTGCAAGTCAGAAATTCCAGCTCCATGTGGTTGCTTCCCTTGAACATTCTGGGAGGACTTCAATTCAGAGATCCCACTCCAGAGTTTGCAGTCCAACCTGGTGTAGCACAGCCTCAGCCTAAACAGTGAGTACTGTATGTTTAGCTTCAAGAAGAGAGAGAGGGAAAGAGAGAGAGAGCAAGAGAGGGAGGCTGGAAATACAGTATGAAAAAAATGATGCTATTTCCTCAAATGTACTTCTTTGCCACAGTGGCTGGACAGAACCAAGCACTGTCTATCTCTGAACATTTTATACATTATTTGTTCTTTCTAAAGTACATTTTCTTATTTAAAAGCACATAATAAAATTGGGTGGTTTTCGGGGGCGCGTGGAATAGATTAATAGTATTTCAATGCATTTCAATGGGAAAATTCACTTTGAGATTGGAATGTTTTGACTTAAGAACAAAGTCACAGAATGAATTAAATTCTTAAGGTATCACTTTATTTCTGTTTCAATATATCAAAATGAAACAGCTTGTGCCATAATCTGGGTAACAGGAGAGAATAAATTTGAGCAGTTAAGGACTGGAGAAATGCACGTTCAAAACCATTTTAGCCTTAAATTCTCTTTGCTGGTCACTATCTTCTAGCTCATCTGTCTCATAGATTCGTGGTTCTCAACCTGAGGTTCCCAGATGTTTTTGGCCTACAATTCCCAGAAATCCCAGCCAGTTTACCAGCTGTTAGGATTTCTGGGAGTTGAAGGCCAAAAACATCTGGGGACCTCAGGTTGAGAACCTCTGTCATAGAAGATAAAGTGAAGAAAACTTTGCATTTGAGGGAACATTCCCTTTGAGGATAAAGTGAAGGGCATTTGTCTTCTACACACTTCCTTCAAGACAAGACAAAGAAAGGTGCAAATAAACTATATATAAGGATACTTGTAGACCCAGACAGACACACAAATTGCTTTAAACTATTTGTAAAGCAAAAGCATGGCCAAGGTATTTTTGAAAATATATTTATGATAGATTGAGTTCTGTTTCACATTTTATTTGGTAGGGTGTGTGTGTGTAAGTGTGTAAGAGAGAGAGACATGTCCCATCCCATTTCACAAGCGCTAATTCCAGACATGTTCATCCAATGGATAGATGGCCCACAGTAAGCAACCTCAACAGGCACTTTTGGCAAGTAGGATCTTTGCAAGTTTAGCTCAGCAGGGTTCTGGGTTATTGGCATTCAGCCAACCATTCACAATTCTGGCATACTATCTCATGTCACTCATTTGGCTTCCTTTTGTTTAAATCAAGATGGTTGTAAATGTAAAGGTGGAAACAGGCTGAGAGGAGGTTGCAGTTCACACCTGGCCTGCTTCATTCATTCAGTTGGGGGAGGGGTGGGGAGATGTCATCCAAAAGGATTGAATGTGCCTCCCCTAAAGAAAGAACTGTCTGAAAAAACAAAATTTCAAGTTTCAAAGTCCTTACTGTTTTCATATTTCTTCTGATGGTTGTGAAATGTTTGATTGCCTAGTAAAAAATAGTAGAGGAAACACAATCCACACTGATCTTGGAGGGAAAGGATGTCATTGTAAATCTAGATATTAAAAAGAATGACCACAGATTATTTATATAACTTTAAAGTGGTTAATGAAGATATTGTGATAAACAATTTCCTATAGCTCAGTTCAGTCACAAAACAAAGTGGAGACTGCCGTCAAGAAATCAGAAGAAGCCTAAGACAGTGGAAGGAAACTACGAAGGAAATAAATAAGATGCTCGATTGTAAAGACATATCATTAAATACTAAAAGCAGAATCAGCCAAGCCACATTATTCCTGATTTTATATTTATGGTTGGGAAAACTGGCCACTGAAGGAAGCTGACAGGAAAAGAATCAGTTAATTTAAAATGTGATGCTGAAGAAGATTTCTACAGATCTGTCTTGCCGAAAAAGACAGATTAAGTATTAGAGCAAATTAAGACTGATAAAGAAATGACTAAACAGATACTGCCATACTTTGGACATCTTATTAGATAATGTGAATTATTGGGAAAGATTAAAAGACTTGGTAACGTGGAAGGCAGCAAGAAAAGAGGGAGAGTGCATGACAACTGCAGTTTGGAAGATCTGATCAGGGCAGTTGTTGACCAAGGCTCTTGAAGGTCTCTCATTCGCAAGATTTCTATACATTGATGTGAACTTGACAGCAAAAAACAAAAAACAAAACAAAAACAAAACAAAAAACCTAACAAAAGCTATGAACTATATATATATTATCATTTATTTAAGAGTGACAACCTTCATTTTTTAAAGTTCAGAATAAGTATTTAGATGAACTGTGAAAAGCAAGTAACCTTGTCTTTACTACTGGAAAATATACCTTCCACCTCTTATCTCTTGACACCCAGTATCAAGGCTATAACTCCAGACATATAGGAAGAAATCAAACACTTTCCATGCTTGTTGTTGTTGTTGTTGTTGCTGCTGCTGTTTTAAAAAATGTCTTCCTTCTTCTACAGACAGCCTTCTGAGTAAATTGTCTGTGTTGGAAGCATGAGAAGTCTGAGTAAAAGTTTTCCATTACTTAAAGAGGCTGGATCAACATTACTGTAAAATAGAACAGATGTCTAATTGTTGGGAGAAAGGGACAAATGCCTTTTAAAAAACCTTCCAGGAGGCCTCAGCATGGCACAGGCTTAGGCATGAATGCGTATGATTCAACCAAAACAAACCAGCCATTGGAAGAGATAGCGTTGATCTGTGAAGTCTGTTTACAAGGATTGGAATATTTCCATGAGCTGATAATGGATTATGTAGACCCCCAACCTCTCTCTCCACCCCTGAGATCAGCATTTCATTTTTATTTTCTCACTCTTACAGAGATTAAGTGAAAACAACCCAAGTTAACTTCATAAATCCAGGCAAAATAGAATTACGGCATATCAGCCAATGACATGATTTTCAGGCTGTCGGGAAATTGCTACACTTAATTAGGGGCATCGTCATATATTCTTGGTTCATTGCCTGAAATATGCATTCAGACATGTAACAGAAGAAAATATAAACTGTGCCATATGTACATGAGCAGCAGTGAATGCACATGATACTCATACTAGATTTCTTACTACTGTAGCAGCTGCTGTGACAGTAAGCAGGAAAGTCAAGGCAACAATAAAAGATTATGCTTGTTGTCAGGAATGAAGTGTTTCACCCAAGTCTAGGTGCCTCTATGATCAGCATTGAACACAAGGTGACCATAGAGACACATTGGAGAACCTAGAGATTCCTGGAGGGAACATTTTAATCACATCTGTGAATGATCAAATCCACAGACATCAAACCTGCAAATATGGAAGGCTAAATGGAAATAAATAATTTAAATATGATTGTTGGAATCCGTATGGTAGTTAAATCTTCGTAAGTGGATTTATATAGACAATTAGGATTGGAAAGTTTTGTAACATGCACACCTATACAGGACTTCTCTTATGTTACTATGGCAGAGCTGGCAAAGTGGCCAATACTCAATAGGACTAATGCATTATAGTCCTGATGCACAATGTCACTGTTTTGACCTGGCATAAAAAACAACAATCCAACATTGACACCAGTGACCCCACTCGCAGCTGAAGGGCAAGCCCATACAGTTCCCCATGAAGGAGGTCAGCTATGGTTGGGGCCAGTTGGCTTCACACATTACAGCTTTTAGACTTGACCAGTACATTTGCAGGACTCCATTTTGTTCAGGCCTCATGTTGGGCTTTGTGCATTTGGGATTAGGCTTATGTTGCCTCCTCAGGCTGGGGCCATTCTGGAGGAGGCCATGTTGTCTTTCTCTGTATCTGTGAGGCCCTCCAGGTTCTGCCTGGTCAGCACATGACTTAAACAAACCACAAGGCATCAGATGTGGTCTTTTCTAGAAGCTGTGCAACCATAGAGCCTCTTCACATGTATCTTATTTTCAGTGGTGCTACAGGTTTTTCCCCTTCAGACATGGAGCCCTATGGCTCCCATCACATTCCAAATAACTACTTTCAGTGTAAATCCATGGCTAAAATGCTGCTGCCACTGAAAAAATGGTGATGGTGGACAACGGCAGGCTCCCCATCCTTGCATAAGGAAAGATGGGTCACGTCACTGAAAGAAGACTTCCCCCCATATGATGAGGTGGGAGAAAGTCGCGATGAAACAGGACGTGGGGCAACAGGTCCCCACATCCCCTATGTGATTGCCACGGCAACACAGTGATTCTCTCCAATTTTGGCGGCATATCTGACAAGGTCCATACTCTCTTGGCCTCAGAGCAAGGAACAGACATATTACAAACACACTCTTGGAAGTATACATCTTCATTATTTGGCAAACTGCCTGGTTCGGGTTGTATATCCTCGCTGTGGCCTTTAAGGCTGTGTTTTCACTTCATGTTGGGCTACTCTAGAAGAGGCTGTTTGCTTTGCTGCCACAGGGGGCACAATTTTCTACAGTGTTTGAGAGGACTTGCCAGGTCCCGCCTGCTCAGGCTCATGGTCTAACCACCTGAAAGGCACTAGAAGTTAAGCAGTCACACTTTTTCAGCTCTAGAATAACACACACACACACACACACACACACACACACACACACACACACACTCATTAAACATAAACCTCCATTATACTACTCCATTCATTATGGGGTGAATATCCTGGCAATACCAAGAGGAGAGAGCATGAGGAATGCTTTGCCATCTGCCATAAGCAGTTGTTGAGCCTCTTCCAAACCAGGCACTCTTGCACAAACCTGTACGGTGGTGACCATTGCCCTGGTAAAGCCATACAGCAATATGTGGAGGATAGGGGTGAAGACCCAGGTGTCATATTTAGGCATTTAGAGCAGACTCCCTCTCGCTTACTAAAATTCAGTTTTGGAGGGTTACGTCTAAAGCATTGCAGAAAATAGGCTTGTAGGAGGTCAATTTTGGCATGCACTCTTTTAGGATCAGGGTGGCATCCATGGCAGCAGCTGTGTTTTTAGTGCACAGGAAATACAGTGCATTGGGAGTTGGAGTTTGGCATCCTTTTGATGCAACTTAGGAGATTTCTCAGTTACAGTATAGTATTTTTATGTTCACTTAGTTTACAGATCCAGCATGGGGTTGAGTATATGGACACAGTTGCATCTTTTGGGCAGAAAGGTAGGCCCATGGAAGCCACCTAGAGCCACTATTGGGTTTGAGTGATCAGGTGAAAACTGAATGGTGGGGAAGAAGGGGCCTCAGATGGGGCGGCTTACTCTCATTACTGTTTGAAGAAAGGCATGGGACCTCACCTGATATGTTATCTGTTCATCTTGGGGGCAATGATATGAACCTGTTAAAAGACAAACCACTGATTTTTCAAGCACAAAAGGATTTTGGTTGTGTCAAGTAATGTTCAGATTACTTGGTTGATTCTTCTCCCCCTTTTGAATAGGATGTGATCCTAAAGATGGATTTGGCTCAGTGCAAAGTAAATAAAGAAATTAGAATGCCATGTTCCAGGTGGCGAAGGGGGGGGGGGGGGAGGTAATACCGCATGAGGGCATTGTGTTCATACAAACTGAGCTATGCAGGGCCAATGGGGTGCATCTGTCAGTGGAAGAGAATGTGTTGGTCTTGGATTTTTTCAAGTAAGGAATCAAGGATATAGTAGCTAATTTGGTGGGGAAAAGGGACTATGTGGACACCTGTTACTTTTGGTGGCATATGGAAGGTTACATAGTACTGGTAAGCACCATGGCATTGATCTTAGTTTGTGAAGGTGTACTTCCATAACAATCTCTCTAGGTTTTGTAGCTCAGGGGGCTGTAAATAGGGTTCCTCTTGGGGTTGGAATGAGGTCTTCTCACTCCTAAAGAACTTTGAGGTTTGGGAGGGAGCATCCTCAAGACGGCTTTCCACTTAAGATTGGCCAAGGTGTACACCCAAAGAATTTAGGGTAGCCCTCAGGATCTTGGTGCTAGTACAAGGATGGTCCATGGAAGTGGTCAATGGAAGTGACACCTGGCCAAAGGACATTTTCTCCAGATGGCTGACAACAAAGTTTACAGCTTCTCACAGAAGTTTTAACAAATAAATAGGTCAAGAAATTGCCCTTTAGCTCCATGTTTTGTGTCTGGTCTCTTTATTTCATGGTGGAAATTCAAAGATTTCCAACTGACTTGAAAGGTCTTGATTTTAGCAGAAGACTAAGTTGCCAGTGTTTGCTTCCCTCGTTCCATTTTATGTTGTTTGTAAAAGCCATCAGAGCAAGATTCTTGAACATTGAATGTGAAGAGACTGCTTTCTGAGTTTTTCTTTTTCCAAATTGTTGATGATTTTTTATAGTATGGTCCCCAAACTCAGTGCAATCCCAAGATATCCAATGCTATCTAGTGTACAGAGACAACAAGGCAAGAATTATTGCAATTTCCAGTGCTGCACATGCATGAACACACATGCACACTATGAAATGTGCATATCTTCTCTAAGGAAAACTAAACATCTCCCCATTATTAAATCTTCCAATTTATGATTAGGAGAAGGGTGAAAGGAGATTGTGATGCAGTTATAGGTGTGAATGACATTGGTTTAATACATTTAAAGAAATACATAAATATTACATTTTATCTGTGATCCTCCAAACTGAGATCAGTATTCTGTCAGCCACCAGTTTCCAGGGAGATGCTTCAGATAATTTTATCTGTGGAAAGATAAAGCAACACGATCATCTTTGCTTTATCTTTATCACCAATATCCACCACATGGAGGATACTGCAACAGCTATGAAAATTGCAAATCTCTAGCTGTCATAACTACAAATGTGGATCAGGGCATTGAAACAGTAGTCATTCCATTCTTTAAAAGGCCATTTTGCAATAACCTCTTCACAGTAGAACAACTGTTGTACTGATTTTTCCCCATGAAGTTCATTCAAACAGATTATTTCCCCCCCTCCCTTTAAAGATATGCCCAATTATGCCAAGATTTGGTTTTAGCACTCTGCATAGCAACTGAATCTGTAGCACTAAGGGGAACATTCATCAAACAGCTTGCACTTGCAATGCCAATTTATTGCTTCTTCACTTTAAACTGGGGAAAATACAATGGACTATTAGAGAAAAGTCAGCATGGTTTACTGGTTTGGGTGTTGGATTATATCTTGTCTTGTCCCATTTGAGGCATCCATTGTCTTTGGCATCATGGTAACTCTCTGCTCTCAAGTTTCCTGAACCTCAGTATGCTTTCTGAACTCTTCTCTTCATTTATTTCTGATTCGCTTTTGATCTTACTTGGATTGCATTTTGTGCTTAGACACAAGACTTTTCTGTTCCTTCTCTCTATGTGATCTTGAATTGGTTTGGTTTCTCCTTTCTTTTTGAACAAATAGTATATTTCCCTGTGAACTAGCCATCCTGAAACAGGGTACTGGGAGAAAGGGGTTCAAACCTATAATCGGCTATGGAAACCCACTGGGTAAACATGAACATGCCACTCTTTCTCAGCCTAAGGGGAAGGCAATGACAAACCTCCTCTGAACAAATCTTGTCAAGAGAATCCTATCAGAAGGTTGTCATAAGCTGTAGACAAAGTGAAGGCCTTTCACAACAATTGGGGAAAATAATATTTAACCTTGCCACATCTGCCATTTTTCCCTCTGCTATTCCTCCTGCTCACATTTTCACAACTTGTCAAAACAAACCCACAACTTGGGAACAAACTTGAAAGAAACAAGAATGAATGACAGAAATATTGCATGTGTTGCAGTCACTTGTAAGAGAGGAACAAGGATGAAGTTGTCCCTTACATACCATGGCTTCTTTTCCCTTGGAAACTACAGAACTGCAGATATTTGAGTTGCTATTTGCTCCTGGATCCCATCTGATGCAGAATTACACTAGGATGTTCTAGTGATGAGGAAATGGAGGTGGCTTAAATACAATCAGATAGGTTGTAGTATTCCTCCAGCTATTAGTAATATAACCCAAATTTATCTGAGGCATTTATACTGCTAAGGTGAAACTGAGAGCAACAATTAAAATAAAAAAGGAAAATTTCTGGGCATTTGAGAAAGAAATCTATATCTGTTAAAATAGATTTATCTCCTCTGTTTCATTTATTTTCTTCTATGTTCATGTTCCCATGTGTAAAAACTAAAGGAAATGCTCATTTTACCTACTGGAGAAAAAAAAGTTATAATGTGAAAACCATAATAACATTCTCCTGTAATATTATTCAATGTAATTACATTCAATGTAAGTGATATATATATATATATATATATATATATATATATATATATATAGAGAGAGAGAGAGAGAGAGAGAGAGAGAGAGAGAGAGAGAGAGAGAGAAATGACTGCCAGTGGGTTATATAAAAGGGACTGATCAAAGCTGAACACATACCACTCTCAAATACAATGACACATGAAGAAAACCTAGATTCCTTGTATGATTATAATAGAAACAGGATCATAGTAAGTCATCTGCCTCTTGTACCTGGTAAACTGTAGAAGGGCTTTTACTGATGATAAGGTAGTAAGGATATTGTTTGATAGCAGAGCAGTTTTTGAAAGCAAAGTCCTTGGAATTGTTCTCTTTGAGTTCGAAATTCCAGTGGGAGACTAGAATAATCAACAATGGCATCTTCACATTCATTATCACCTTTATAAAAATAGCAGTTCCAAAGAATGTTACTCTATGTGCGTAGGAAAAATCATTACTGTCAATGATGTCATGACTGTTGTCATGGTATAAAGAGTTGGTGAGCCTAGCTGAAGTCCCAGCCTTCCTACAGGAACCTTTCTGGACACCAAAGCTGCTAAATTTTTTCAGAGAATCATCTGTACAATGAGGTGGTCAAATTATTAGCAGAGCTTGGAAATAGCATGTTACTTGGCACAAGTTGCTATAGAAACTAATAAATTGTACAGTAGTGACCTGGAATGGTCTTCATTTTTTGCCTGTAATGTTCAGGGCTGTTACAGAATATTGTAACAGAGTTCTTGCCTGATACTCATTACTAGGCATCTTCTGACTCCAGTTGAGCAATTGGGAGAGGTTGGACAGCCGGCAAATAGCACAGCAACCAACAAAGGAAGGGGGAGAGGGGGGAAAATAATAGATTCATAGAATTGGAAGAGACCTGAAGGACCACCCAGTCCTACCCCCTGTCATGCAGGAACACACAATTAAATCAGCCCCAACAGATGTCCACCCATCTTCTGTTTAAAAACACAAAGGAAGGAAACTTCACCACTTCCCGGGGAAGCCTATTCAACTGCATTCCTTCTCTTCAATAGGCTAAACAGGCCTAGCTTCCTAAACTGCTCCTCATAGGACATGGCTTCCAGATCTTTGACTACAGTGTTCCCTCACTACTTCGCAGTTCACTTTTCGTGGATTCGCTGTTTTGCGGTTTTTCAATAAACTTTAAAATACTATTATAAATCATAAAAAATTACAATTTACAGCCTAAGGAAGGGAGGAAGGAGAAGCCAAAGGGAGAGAAAATGTGCTCAAGTGGCAACGGGAGGAGAAGGAGGCGATTTATCAATACACAATTGGTTGATAAAGTCTTAAAATAGTGTATAACTTCTTAAATAATGTGTAAATATTAAAATAAATATAGTGCCCTACTTTGCGGATTTTCACTTATTGTGGGTGGTCCTGGAATCTAACCCCTGCGATAAGTGAGGGAACACTATATTTTGGTCATTCTCCACTGGACATGTTCCAGTTTGTCAATATCCTTCTTGAATTATGGTGCTCAGAACTGGAGCAGAATTCCAGGTGAGATCTGACCAAATCGAAATAGAACAGTACTATTATTTCCCTTGATCTAAGGGCTATACTCCTATTGATGTAGCCTAGAATCACATTGAACCCCCTTCCCTTACGTTCAATTTTAACTGAAATCCTCCTCAACATTAAAAAAATTCAACATAGCTCTGTCCTTTACCCTCAAAATAAAGAAAATAATAAAATATTTGTATGACTTTAAATTTGGGCATATCTATCTACAACTACAAATAAAAAAAATCAACATATTGTTCTTTATTTCTGGTCAAGAATATACTTTCTAAATTATTGAATATTGATTGTATCACCAATAAAGTTATTCCTGATTTTAGGAATCCTGTTAGTCTGTTCTTGATAACCACTAGAGTTTGGTTCCAGGACACTCTTGTGTCTCATTTTATACAAATTAATGTAGTAAAATGGTGTCCCTGTCCTTTATATAAAATTTCAAAGTCAATGTTTGCTTTTTGGAATTTGTTATTAATATTTTCAAGCTGTGGATGGTAGAATCCATGAATGCAGGTAATTGGGATGGGCCACACTTTTCTAGTATAAGAATGAAAAGTGCCCCCATTTTGAATTCAGAAAATAAAAGAAAAAAGTTAACTCCAGCTATTTTGATAGATGGAGCCTGTTTTAAGAACATGAAACAAAAAGTAAAGGCTGAAGCACAATGTTCTAAACCAACCCAGTCATTTTGGCTCTATATAAATCTGCTGCTGAAATGAGTTCAAAATTGTAAGCTCAGCTGATCAAGATAAGAACCTTGTGTTTACACAAAAGAGTCATCTCTTACTTGCCTTCCTGATCCGACTGCTTTGAAGGCTACTGTCCACTTTCCTTTGAAGTTAATGGGAAGTGAAGATACTGAACATCATTCAGGATGGGGCTAGGAGCAATTGCTGGGCATGCTGAAAGTTATACAGCCACAGCTTGCTGTGCTACATGATAGAACTTTCATCCCTTTTGATCCTGAAGTCAAAGAATGGTTTAAAAGTGTTGAAAGGTGCTATCAAATCTTGTATTTCACTGTAAAGGATCCAAAGGATAAAGAATAACAGCTTACAGAGGACTGGACTGTCTGGCACCTTAATACCCTGCATAGACTCACACACAATGGATGAATTTTGAAGCTTCCTTCATTTTAAAAGACACTGCTTTGAGGTGGGAGGATGAAAACTTTCTCTGGCCTGCCCCTGTTTGTACTGTTTGGATTGAAGTGTAACATGTTAAGTGAAATCACATAAAAACAAATCATAGCCAGGCTACAAACCCTTCTGTCTAATGGGCAGAGAAGATTCATTTTTGCTTACCATGAGAGCAAGTAGAATTAATAGGGAGATTTCCAATTAACGTGGTTCTTTCATGCCAGAACAACAAAATAAAACTCACTGTATTCACCCACCCTTCTGACTAAAACTCAAAAAATTTCAGAACTTTGCATTGGAGTTGTGGCTGCCTGTGCTTAAAACGTTTAATGATATTGTATACTTACATATTTAAACCCTTATTTGATTCATCTTTGCATACAATTGCACCTGTTGCTTCACGTGTTGGTGGGACAATGGGCTTTACTCTGTTTTTAAAGGAGCTATTGAAAGTTCTGGACCCTGATAATATTTGAGAATTCTACTTAGTACCATTGATGCTTCCTTTAAAGTTCGAATTGAAACCAAAAGTAGATTCAAGCCCCCCCCCCCCCCCCCCCCCGGACTTTGGAGCCACCACTTAAATAACACCGTTTCCCTTATTTTGCCATGCCATGGTGAAATTGTTGTCAATTTTTGAATAGGCTGTGTTCATTTTTCAGACTGATTTTTGCACACTTTCCGAGTTGTTCAAAATTAAAAAATGTGATAAAAGTTGTCATGTATGGATAGGATAAAAGTAATACCATTGAGTTATTTATATTTGTTATATTATCTGCATGCTGCATGCTGTGCAGTTACCTACAGAAAGGGAAAACTGACTAGTTGCATTCAAACCTTTTGCACAAATTATAGAACATCTGCAATTAGACAAATAACAATGCCTGGTGCTTCATTCTCAAGTTGCAGGCAACCAAACTAGTGATTCTTGGGGAGTTTTCAGTAGACTGCCTCACTATGCTTAAATGATGAGTGTTGACCCACTCCTTCTATCTGCAAGATTTGCTTGTACTCACCATCATTATCATAGGCTATCACTTGTGGCTGAATATGATTGTCTTCCAAGGGTAGAGTCCTGGTGATGGGACTGTAAGTGATTCGAAATCCAAAGCACCATTGGTAACAGCTGATCTCTTGTTACAACACTTGAGTGCCAGGCCTTTCCAGATCTCAGTGATTATACAACTTTTTAAAGGTTAGCTTTAGGGCCATCTTAAATCTAATCTGTTGTCCACTGGCAATCTGTTTTCTGTTCTTAAACTGAGAATAAAGTAACAGTTTTGGGAGATAGTGATGGGACATTCAGACAATACGGCCAGTCTAGTGAAGTTGATTTCAGAGAATCATTGGTTCAATGGTGATGGTCTTTGTTTCTTCCAGAACGTTTGTCTATCTGTCTTTCCAAGAGATTTGCAGCATTCACCTAACATAGGCCTGTAAACTATGACATGCCACACCATGCAGACTATCAAAGTGTTAGGGAATATCCCCAAAATTAGCAGAGCATCTAAAAATACAAGCAGGATATTTAACTGAGCAGTCAGCTCACAGCAAGCAGAAAGGCGAAGTGTTGTTTGGCTGCTAAAGAATTTTGATCTTAGCAGACAAAGATGCAGAGTTCAATCTTTAAAGTTACTCAAAAAGGTTTATTTACAAATAAGAACTACATTCCATGATAGGAAAGAAATGAGTCTAACTCCATTGTTGGAATTCAACCCCACACAACCCAAGTCTATAGTCCTCAATGAGGAACAGTTAACTTTAAATAGGCGAAGGGAATCCCTTCCCCCTGACTCCTGAATGTCAGTTGACATGTATCTACATAGAGTCTCACTTATCTAACACTCGCTTATCCAACGTTTTGGATTATCCAATGCATTTTTGTAGTCAATGTTTTCAATACATCATGATATTTTGGTGCTAAATTCATAAATACAGTAATTACTGCATAGCATTACTGTGTATTGAACTACTTTTTCTGTCAAATTTGTTGTATAACATGATGTTTTGGTGCTTAATTTGTAAAATCATAACCTAATTTAATGTTTAATAGGCTTTTCTTTAATCTCTCCTTATTATCCAACATATTCGCTTATCCAACGTTCTCCTGGCCCGTTTACATTGGATAAGTGAGACTCTACTGTATTTGTTGTATCTATCCATCCATCCATCCATCCATCCATCTATCTATCATCTCTTTCCAGTCTCATCCTGATTGGTGGTGTAGAATGGATACTCTTCAGGTTGCATCCCTTTGCTTAAGACTTCTGTTTCTTTCATCTTTGCACTCAGACTTCTTTCTGCTCTCTGTGTTTGTAGAGATATAGTGTTTGGAGGTATTTCCTCTTGTTTTTGGAACTTGGAAGTTATGGAGCTAGAGAGAAGCTTAGATCCAATGCTTTCCCAGCAAGGAATACTTCACCTTTCTGCTTGTTGTGAAGTGATTGCTCAGTTAAATATCCTGTTTGTATTTTTGAATGATCTGCTATTTTTGGGAGAATTCCCTAACACAAGGAAGTATGGTAGCTACCTAGAATAACCATAGAACTGAAGAAACAGAAAGGTTTTATTGTGTGGGCTTGATTAGAGTTACTAGAAAATCTAAAGCAGATGGCTTACCTATGTAAGAAAGTATGGATTTCAGAAACCCTCTTAGCAACACTACTCCTGTGGTTTTTTTCCAGAAAACTTATTTGGAAAAGTTATTAGGCAAGGCTTATGCTGCATCAAGGTGAAAAATGGACAAACTCCTCCACTCATTGCAGTACAGCCAAGAACTGAGGAAAAGGAGAGTGAACCTAAGTCTATAGTTAGTTCCTAAATTGCACAGGGTAATTTTTTAAATAGACATAAGATCTATCTGTTCCCATTATAGTGAGTGGGTGTTAATCAGCAGTTCTGAAAGTCAAGTCTAAAAATTCCTCTCCAGCATGTCATTAGACCATTTGCTTTATTAATGCTTTTTAAAATGTTGATCATTAGTAATTTGACTAAACAGGCATGCTTCAGATTTATACAATAATGGGAGGGAGTGTTAATTACAGATTTATCTAGCAATGCTTTTACCAAACTGTACATAGATAGCATTTTCTTGTTAGGCTTTAATAAGCCTGCTCAATGTCCTTTTTCTAAAAGGAAGAGATCAAATTTTTATTCATCCTTCATTTTCATCTCTGTAAGTGCAAGAGAATTGTACTCATATGCAATATGAATCATGTACCTAATTAAGAACTTGGGGTTTTATATGCAAAGTTAGTATAGGCATGTTCCTCACATGGACAGATAGGGAAGGGATCTAAGCAATAGCATAAAATGTTTGGATACACAGAAAACAAAACAAAAATGGTGCTAGCTGCTTGCATAGGAATTAAATTGTTCAGCAATTGAATGTACTTCTTCATATGGAGTAGGAAATTAGTTATTATGGGAAATTTTTCAAACATGATTCTGATTGGCTGATAGGTTAGGAGAAAATGAGGTTGCTTTTATGTGTAAAATGACAATCTTTCTGTCAGTCCATGAATCAGCAATCAGAAGAGAGGAGGAGAATGTGGGTCAAAGTAGACATTAAGAGTCATGATGGTTCCCCATGTTTCCCTTCCTACAGTGGGTTTTCCTCAGATGCCTTAGTAATCAGATTTTCAAATTAAGTCTTTGCTTACTTTTGAATGCACAGTAAACTATTGAGGCTGTGATGAATAAATATATTTTACCATCTCAGGAGCACCTTCTCAAAATATGCTAAACATAAGTCTAATTTGACCAGAGGACTTCAGGGGCAAAATAAACTGAGTTAAAAACAAGAAAATGGAAACAGCATTACAAAAGAACTAAGATGAGCAGGGGGAAATTGCTTTATTGCTAGTATTTGGCTTAAGCAGAGAAGCAGTTCAGACAAGTTTTAGATGGATTTGTTTTTCATGTAATTTTTGGCCCTCTTGCTCTTATGGTTATGTTTTAAGAATGTTTTTACATTTGCTTTATCTTCCTTATAGAAATATAAATATAATAATTGTTTAGCTATTACATTTCAGCACAGGTTGTAAAAGCTAAATTTGTTATGGTTTGATCTGACACCTAGAACTTCACCCCAATATTTACTATCCTTTTCTCTGAACTCAGTATAGTCAAGAGTAAAGGTGTGCAATTGGGCTAAAAGGCATGTCATTTCAGGGTCCATTGTCAGCTGATCCCTCATTCTGATTATCGGAAAGCTATTTGAATGCTGAAGTTACTTGAAAGTTATGTTTTCATTCGGCAAGGTTTCTGCCCATTGGCTACAATGGGAAACTTTAAAGGCTGAATCCTTCATCATTTTAAGGCCTATCTGTATGAAACCTACCTCAGTTTTAGACCCCATTTACAACTGTAGGCTTGCCAAGTTTCAAAAGAATTAAACAATATACCATTTTTTTAGAATTATTTTAAGTTTTTACCATGACATTTTTTAAAATAAGACAAATTGCAAGAGGGAGATTTGGGAATTGTAGTCACTGGTTGTGGCCATTCTCAGCCAGTCAGAGCCTGTACACAACCGGTTTTTTATTGTCTGAGAAACAGAGAGAGAGAGAAACTTCAACTCCCGTCATGCTCTCAGAGGAACTCGGAGACTTTTCAATGCTCGCCTTATGCAAGTGCTGCTGGGAAAGCGAGTTCCCAGTAGGGCCCTCTCTGGAGGAAGGGTCTATAGGAAACTTTCCAAAATGAAAGCTATTTTAGCAAAGGCAAATACACTAACTTTGTGGTCATTAGAAAAGAGCAGAAGTAAAACCAGGAAGGTTAGATCAGTTGGTTTGCTCCTTGCTTCTTTCTCTCATGGTGAAGCTTACTGGGAGTGCTCTCTGGGAAAATGTATTGATCTTCTAAACCTAGGGAGTCACACATTCTTTGATGGAATCACAGGATATAGCCTTTTTAGTAGCTGATCCCAAATTTGCTTTCTAGAGAGAGCAGACTGACATCCCTTTGTTATCCCTATGTTGTGAGTATGTATGTGTGTGTGTGTGTGTGTGTGTGTGTGTGTGTGTATATATATATATATATATATATATATATATATATATATATGTGTGTGTGTGTGTGTGTGTGTGTGTGTGTGTGTGTGTGTGTTGTTGTTGTTGTTGTAGCAGGCCTTTGGGAATTGAAAACTCATAGAGAAACACCATTTAATAATGTGCTGTATTGTCTATTTTTCCTCCCTCTCTCATTTTATGGATGTGCTTTTCCAACACTCTCAGTTCTATTGATAGTTCAGTTCCATTGTAACTTTTGTTTGATGGGAACTCTGAGCTGTATCTCTTGAAACTTTTGTAAGCTTCCTTAAGTCCCAGGGCAAGAGAAAAAAAAGACCATAAAGAATATACATTCAGAAGTACTCTCAAGGACTTTCCTTTTTTTGACAGACACAGAAGCATCTATGGCCCAGTCTGCTCACTTCTCAAACTGCTTCCCAACAATGAAAGAACTAGCCAGAAGCACCAGGGGATTCCAGTCAATCAATGGAAATCCTGACTGAAAGAGTTACTTCAGTTTCCCACCCTAACATTTTAGTTTCCCAATGAATAGCTTGTGTTCTCTCAGAGAATCCATATAAGGATTTGAGATCTACCAAAAAGACCCTTTCATCAGTCCAACCACCCTCTGATGCATGTTGGGTGAGGATTCCAGAGATGTCTTTCTTAAGGGACAGTCCCAGAAAATGAAACTCCCTTCTGCAGGTACGATTTATGATGAAGCCCTTCCCACAACACAGGGAGACTACCTGTTAGTGCCTATTATTATTATTATTATTATTATTATTATTATTATTATTATTATTATATATTTATACCCCGCTTTATCTCTCCTGCAGGAGACTCAAAGTGGCTTAATATAAAAAAAATCAGCATACAATTTAAAATATACAAATATTAAAACAGCATTAAAAATCATTAGTATTAAAAACAATTCAAATCAAATCCATAAAAAACATATAAAACCACAGCAGCCCCAGACATGATCTTAAAAACCTTCTTCTTTAAAAGCCTGCCTGAATAAAAACATTTTAGCCTGCTGCCAGAAGGCGAGCAGGGAGGGGGTCTTTCTGGCTTTCTTGGGCTGGGAGTTCCAGAGTTCAAGGGCAGCCACCAAGAAGGCCCGCTCTCTTGTTCCCACCAACTGAACTTGAGATGGAGGTGGGACCAAGAGAAGTGCCTCTTCTGAAGATCTCAGGGCCCAGGCAGATTCGTACAAGGGGATGCGGTCAGCCAAATAGCCTGGACCTAAGCCACCAAAGCTTTAAGCTGATAACCAGCACTTTGAATTGTGCCCAGAAACAGACTGGCAGCCAGTGGAGCTGCTGCAACAGGGGAGTTGTCCGCTCCCTATAGTCAACCCCAGTGAGTAACCTGCTGCAGCTCTTTGGAACAGCTAAAGTTTTGGAGCAGTCTTCAAAGGCAGTCCCACATAGAACGCATTACAGTAATCCAGACGAGATGTGACAAAGGCATGCACCACCGTGGACAGATGACTTCTCAAGGAATGGACGTAGTAGGCGCACAACTTTAATCTGGAGGCCCAGGTATCAGTGGTGGCTGGGAGGGCCTCCAGATTCAGTGCTGAGTCCAGGGGACCCCCAAACTACAGACCTTTGTCTTCAGGGGTGTGTGTGACCCTATCCAGTAAAGGCTGAATCCCTGTTCCCTGATCTGCCTTCCAACAGACCAGGAGGGCCTTTGTCTTAAAAACCTTTTTAAAAACTGGATTAAGTTTCAATTTGTTTGCTTTCATCCACTCCATTACCGATGACGGACATTGACTGGTTTAGGGTCAGGATAGTTTCCTTGGCATTCCGTGGAAAGGAGTAGTAGAGTTTGGGGTCATCTGCCTATAGGTGGCACCATACTCCAAAACTCTGAATGACCTCTCCCAGTGGTTTCATGTATATGTTAAACAGCATGGGAGACAAAATGGAACCCTGAGGAATGCCACAGGTCAATGGCCAGGGGTTTGAACAGGAGTCTACCAACACCACCTTTTGGGTATGGCCCTCCAGGGAGGACCAGAGTCAAAATAAAATGGTGCCTCCCAATCCCATCCTAGTGAGATGACCCAGAAAGATACCATAGTCATTGAAAGCCACTGAAACATCCAGGAGAACCAACAGAGACACACTGTCCCTGTCTAGCTCTCTTCATAGGTCATCCACCAAAGTGACCAAAGCTATCTCTTTTCCATAGCCAGGCCTGAAACCAGATTGAAATGGAACCAGATAATTCATTTCATTCAGACATCCCTGGAGTTGGAAGGCCACCTCATGCTCTAAAACCTTGCTCAGAAAGGAAAGGTTGGACACTCGCTGATGATTGTCCAAAAAGGAGGGGTTCAGGGATGGCTTTTTAAATGTAGGTCTCAGAACTGCCTCCTTTAAGCAAGTTGATATTTTGCCTTGTTCCAAGGAGGCTTTATCCATCACCTTCACCCACTCTGCTAGCCCCCCTCTGGCCTGTTTGATCAGACAGGAAGGGCAAAAATCTAGAATACATGTAGTAGCTTTCACTTCTCCAAGGATTTTGTCCATGTCTTCAGGCTGCACAAATTGAAATTTATCCATCAACACTGGACAAGCCGTATCCAAATTTACATCCATTGGAACTGTATCAATAGCAGCATCTAAGTTGGAATGGGTCTGAATTACTTTATCTGTAAAATGCCTTGCAAATTCTTCACAGTGGCCTGCTGAATGATCAGGGATTTCTCCTTGAGAACCAATATGTAATAGGCCTCTGACCACTCAAAATAGCTCAGCTGGATGGTTCCTTGCAGATGTAATGGTGGCAACAAAGAACACTTTTCCTGTTGCCTTCATTGCCAAGGAGTAGGCTTTCAAATATGCTCTAGTACGTGCTTGGTCAGATTCGCTTTGAATTCTCTGCAAACATTGCTCTTGTCTCCATCTCACTTACTTCATCACTGCCAACTCTTGGGAAAATTAAGGGGCCTGTTTGGCTCTGCTCCATGAGAGTGAATGTTCAGGAGTGATTGTGTCCACTGTCCTGGCCATTTCCCCATTCCATAAGTCAGCTAAAGCTTTGACAGAATAGCTTACCGAAGTGATAGGAAAATCCCCAATAACTGTCAAGAATCCATCTAGATCCATAAGCCTCCTGGGGCAGACCATCATAATTGGTCCCCCACCCCTGCTGAAGTTTGGAGTCCCAGTGAGTCTAAAACTGACCAGGTAGTGATTCGTCCATGATAATGGAATTGTTACCAGTTCCTCCACACACAGTCACCATCATCCCATCCTGCACAGAAAACAAGGTCGAAAGTGCGCCTAGAAGCATGGGTAGGTCAAAACAGCATTTGGGACCGATCCATGGTTGTCATGGAGGCCATGAAGTCCTGAACCACTCCTGACAGGGCAGTCTCAGCATGGATGTTGAAGTCTCCCAGCACTATTAGCTGCTGAGGCTTCAATGCCAACTAGGAGATCACCCTGGCTAGCTCGGAAAGGGAGACTGTTGAGCAGCAGGGTGGACAGTACATTAACAGAATCCCTATTCTGTCCCAGTTACCCACCTTTAGGTAAATATACGTGAACACTGTTGACTGTAGGATGGGAAACCTGGTCAGGGGGATGGAATCACGATATACCACTGCAACTCCACCTTGCCTGCTGCTGCACAGAGAATCCTGGTGGGCAGAGCTGAGGGAGATTAACTCCAGCCCCAATCTCATCCAGCCAGGTCTCTGTGATATTAACCTGGGTAGCATGCTCATCCAGAATCAAGTCCTGGATGGCAGTTGTTTTTCCATTTACTGACCTGGCATTCAACAGTAGCACTTTCAACCTAGGGGGGCTGTCACCCTGGTTATCTATGCTATTAGATATAGAAGACAGTTTGGAGGCAAGAAGCACTCTCTTTTGCTCCACATTTTGTTGGTACTGAGATTATTTCCCCCTTTCCGCATCTCCTCCTTCCCATGAGTTTGAAGACTCCCTCTGTTAGGCTTTACAATGTATTGAGTCATGCACTGCTAATGGGCTTCTATTGAGGAATCATTTGGGGAATGTGTTTGGGCTTACTCCAGGTGATTGTCAATGATGCAATCCTGAGTTTGGGTTGGGTCAATTAGTTGGTAACCAATCAAGGATTACTATGTGTAAATGTATTGTATATAAGGAACCATGTTCAGTGTATTTTCCCCTCTCCCTTTCCTTTTGATGTTGTGAAGTCTATATGCAATTAAACCTGTCTACTAGGACAAGATACTGCAAACTGTGGTGAGTCTGTAATATCATCTAGACTAGGGGAAAGACAGTAGTAAAAAACTGACAATGGCCGGGCATGTGCTCAAGTGTCTACTATAGAAGCAGACTGGAAGACTGAAAGCACTGAGCAGGTGTAAGCTACTGGAAGGCACTGAGACTCTGCAAGTATAAAGTTAAATCTTAACACCCTCCCTCCTTAGAAAAACGCATCCTTCATGTATGGGGCAGGCTAACAGATAGGAAACATCTGAAACAGTTCAAAAAAGAAAGAGGGGAGAAGATGGTTAAGACCGTCATCTGGAATCAGGAACAAGGATATAACTGGAGAAAACACCAAAAAACAAATGGGATGGGAGCTGTCAAACTTGCCCGTATTGAATCGCTTCAGTGACGTGGAGCAAGGGGCATTCCTGCGGGTGGTGCCTTACCAAGCATTGACACTTCTCTTCCAAAATCTTCCTTAATGAGCATGGCATGATTTTTTAAAAATTAATGTAATCATTCAAAATAACAAAAGTCAAAGTATCTTTGTTTTTCCTGTCTGTACTGCTAGCTTTTTAAGTTTTGGACTTTTGCAATGGAATGGAGAGTACAGTACTGTGATTGGGAAGAAAGCCAGTATCCCCATAGTGGTGTCTCCTAGATCAGTACATCGGGTCTACTTCAGAGCAGCAGGATTGAAGGTAGGGGAAAACCCAGTATCCCTAGAGTGGTGTGTCTTAGATCACTACCTTGGGTCTACTTCGGAGCAGCAGGATTGGAGGATAGAGATGCCCAGAATTTTTTTACCCTCAGGTTTTCTGTTTTTTAAAAATGAAGTGGATGGGAACTGCACTTGATCATGTGATAAATCTGAAAATGGATGATTTTAGGAGAAAAGGCAAGAAAGAACAACATGTGACAAGGAATGACCAACAGAACTATGTGATTTGTAATAGGAATAAACACCATGGTAATATGACACTCCCCCCTCCATAAAGTCCTTAATTCTAGCTTTTCTATAGCTATACCATATTGACTCTCGTGTTATTTGCCACTGAGCTATGTGGAAAGGTGCAAGATTCCTAAGTAACACAAAATCCTTTTCCTCTTTATTTGCTTTGTCTGCTCAATAACTCTTTTTTGCAGCGTTTTTGAGAAGACATATAATAAACAATACAATCTTTCTTATAATGATGTGGTTTATTTTTCAGCTGCAGTGGTATTATGTGTGAAAGTTACTCCACTAACACAACATAGAAATGTATATTGCTGATGCTGATGAAACAGAGATCTTTGTATATGTGGCTTTACCAGAGGAACAGCACACACACACACAACTTCAAAAAGCTTCTTGGTTCAGGGTCTGCGACATTTAAATTACTTCCCAAAGCAGATAAACGGTTTAATTTTATTAAAAGCCGAAGCAGCTGCTGCATATGGTATTGGCCCCCAAAGTGCATTTTATATTTATCGGGTGCATATATATTGAAGAAAATGTTGAAATTGAAGGGTATTAATCACATGAAATAGATACAGAAAATGGGATGTTTGGCTTCAGTGAGGCGAGAACAGCACAGGACAAAAGATCATTCCAGGCATGAAGGTCAGTGCTGTACTTGCTATATCAGATGATGAGAACTACGGATGGTGCCACTAGGAGAAATGCCACTCTTCTGTCATCCGCACATGCCCTGGGATATTGTTATGGCAGGGAAGGAGATCCTAAAGAAAACCAGCTGGAAGCATTCATGCTCACAGGTGGATGCAAAACATGGGAGGCCTTTAGGGAATAGGGTTCAAAATGTTTCTTTTGCAATGGAAAAGGCAATCTTGTTTAACTACTAGCAAGAGAAGAACACTAAAGGAATATAAGAGGTTTATGTCCTTACAAACTATATGAAAATAAATGTATTTTGGTATAGAAAGTCATGTTAGAAGTGGGCAAACTTCTTGTATGTGAGATCCATATGTTTTGTTTTTTAAAGACCTATGAGAACCACTCATCACAGCTTGATGTAAACTGCATAGATTTCTAACAGGATGGTAGGCAACTTTAAAAGGTCCAAAAATCTAAAAATGTAGAGAAAACCAGACCTGGAAGTGGCTTATAATTAAATTTTGGTTTGTTTCTGTAGGTGGGGTGAGGGCTTTCTGATCTCAAATGCACAAATTGTTCTTCTCAAGATCTTTAGGAATGGAAATAGTGACCACTATCTCCTTAGCAATGAGTTACTTTGAATATCAGGAATATGTTTCAAAGAAATTCCATGTATAGTTTTTTTCCAATATTATTTTTCAACTTAGGGTCATCATAAATTGGGTAGGTCCTGAAGGCACACAATAACATTAACATTAAAAGTGGATTTATCTTTGCAGGAAAGAGAATAATAGAATCATAGCGTTGGAAGGGACCCCATGGGCCATCTAGTCCAACCCCCTGCTATGCAAGAAAAACACGTTCAAAGCATCCCTGACAGGTGGCCATCCAGCCTCTGCTTAAAAGTGTCCAAGGAAGGAGCTTCCACCACACTCCGAGGCAGAGAGTTCCAGTGCTGAACAGCCCCTACAGTCAGGAAGTTCTTCAAATGTTTAATTGAAATTTCCTTTCCGTAATTTGAACCCATTGCTCCGAGTTCTTGTTTCCAGGGCAGCAGAAAATAAGCCTGCTCCCTCTTCCTTATGGCACCCTTTCACATATTTAAACATGGCTATCATATCTCCTCTCAACTTTCTTTTCTGCAGGTTAAACATATCCAACTCTTTTAAGACACTCCTCATAGGGCATGGTCTCCAGACCTTTGATTATTTTAGTTGCCCTCCTCTGGACACCTTCCAGCTTGACCATGTTGCTTTTAAACTGTGATGTCCAGAATTGCACACAATATTCCAGGTGAGGTCTAACCAAAGCAGAATGGAGAGGCACCATGACTTTCCTTGATCCATGGACTCCAAGATCTTTTTGACATGGACTGTTGTGGGGTCAGGCGTCACCCGTTCTGTATCTTTCCATTTCATTTTTTTCTGCCAAAGTGTTGTACCTGACATTTCTCCTTGCTGAAATTCATTTTGTTAGTTTTGGCCCAGCTCTCTAATCTGTTAAGGTCATTTTGAATCTTGATCCTGACCTCTGGAGTATTAGTAGCTATCCCTACTAATTTGGTGTCATCTGCAAGCTTGATAAGCATTTCCTCTAAACCTTCATTCAAGTCATTAATAAAGATGTTGAACAGTACTGGGCCCAGGACCGAATGCTGCGGCACTCCACTAGTCATTTCTTTCCAGAATGAAGTGAAACCAATTCTAACAATTTAACAACAGTTTTATTCATCAAGGAGTAGCCATGACACATTTGTTATATCAGTTCAGATTAATTTCACCACTTATCCCACCTCCAATTCTCCCATTAAATACTGCAGCACTTTCTCACCCATCAGGTTTACAACATACACCCCTTGCACTTTGGCCCAGTTTGTTTTTAACCTTAGTTCTGCTTTTAATTGGTGGCCTCTTATTTTATTTTAATACCATGTTATTGTGTACAAATATGTTTGCTCTGTTTTAATGACGTTGTGTTTATGTATGTATTTTATTCTGTCCTATTGTGATTACTTAGGCTTGGCCCCATGTTAGCCGCCCCAAGTCTCTGTGGGGAGATGGAGGTGGGATATAAAAATAAAGTTGTTGTTGTTGTTGTTGTTGTTGTTGTTGTTATTATTATTATTATTATTATTATTATTATTATTATTATGCTACATAAAGGAGCCAGAGAGAAGATTGATGGTGCTGATGCACATGGATGGGGGCCAATGTGCTGGTGCATACCTGACAGCCCCAATTCCCACTCAGACACTGACTTGGGAATGCTAATGCATATCAACAGAGCCCAAAACACATTGAGACATTCTTGCTAGTGAACTGACATACATCTTCATGATTCACTAGGAAGCCTCCATAATGCCTCTGCTATCTAGCTAAGTATGTATAAATTATGCAATAGACAGCAATATAGAAACAGGGACCATACATTGCATATGTATGTACTGGATTTCCAGATGGGCTATGACATCCCACACTGAGCATGGTGGTACTGTACACAACATTATATATTTCTATCCATTTGGAATAATGAAAACTACTCACAGTGACTCTGCCACATCCATGCCATGTAAGGAACCATTTCTGGCAAACAATTATTAAGCAGGGTCAGCTCTAGTTAGTATCTGGATGGTGAGTGCTAATGAATCCTATCTGCTGTAGGCTGCACTTGGAGGAAGGAACTGGCAAAACCACCTATGACTATTCCTTGCTTATAATAACACTGTCAAATTTATTGTTGCACCCCAAGACAGCGCGAGCACCCGAAAACCAGGCAGGAGCCAATATAACACACAAGCTGTTTATTGAAGCAAAGTATATATATGCATTTAAGGTGGAAAGTCAGAGTAAGAAATAGTCCATAATATATAGTCTATTGGAATTCAGAAAGAGTTCATCAATGTCCAATTTGTAATCCACAAGTGAAGCTTGATAGCTTTCTTTAAGAAATCAAAGTTTGTCCATGAAACAATAGCAGGAACAAAGCGCTGCAAATCCACTTGAAAAGTCCTGTAGCAAAAACAAGAAAGTAAGGTAAACAAGGCAGAGTCACTCTCGATTCAGGAACAAGGAAGTCACGGTAACAAGGCAAGGTTTACTTGGGAGTCGCAGCTCAACGCGGCTCGCCTGGAACTGGGAACTTGGCACCGATTCAGGAGACAAGGCAAGGAGCTGGAAACTGGAACCTCTTCTGAGGAAAGGCAAAGTTGACAGCGCAATGAGAATACAGTGAGGAGTACTTTTAACAGAATCCCAAGTCTGCAAGAATTAGGGAGTACAGGACCCACAAAGTTTTCATGGGAAAATTAATCATTATCCAATTTGAGAGCGAGTCTCTGACTTCTTCTCACTCCCTGTTTCTTGCTCCTATCTTTTTTAACAAAATCTCTCTGATTAAAAGTTCCATTCTCCCCCAAGTCTACCATCTGGTATGGGTAACACTGGAGAGATTTCGGAATGTTCATCAATTAGCAGATCCTGTGATTCCACAATACCCGGCACCTGCAAGGCCATGGGGCCGGGAACTGAAGTAGGAATGTCCTCGAATTCCATCGCCTCATCTGTTTCTAACTCTAACTCTCAATGAAACGTGAGCCATGATGGCTGAACCACAACATTCATATGGTCAACAGATGACTTGAAGGCACACACACACATTAGGACTGAACCTGGATTGAACTGAACTGTTACACCCCTAGGCAGCGAGAGCACTGAAAACCAACACAGAGGTCAATAAAAATATAATATCTTTATTAAAGAAAATAAAGTTCCAAAAGGAAATAAGCAGCAAAGTTGAATAAGCAATTGACCTTTCAGGAAAGATCAAAATTAGTCCAATAAGTGAAAGTTTTATGTCCAATATTAAAGTTCAAAGTCCAGAAACCGAAACACACTCAACTCAGCTTGAGTATTGAGTGGGGAAAAGGAGCAAAGTGGCAAGAAGAGTTCTCTGGAGTAAATGTCCAAAAGCAGGATTTCAGGGCAAGGCAGGAACTGGATGTGCAGGAGCTGAAACGCAGTCCAAACTTGGGCAAGGAGGTAGACCGGCGCCCGGTCTACTCAAGAGTAAGCGCACCTTCAGGCCGCTTGGATTTCAAGAGCTAGAGACGATGATGCTTCTCAGTAAGAAGTAAAGTTGACACCGCGAAGGAAAGATCCCAGCGCAATACTTTTATTGAAGTTCATAAGCTCCCCCAAACCAGGTGCCTGACTCCCTAAAACTTCCCAGGAGAACTGAGCTTGTCATAGTCACCACGCCAGGTGTCTGACTCCCAAATTCTTCCCAAGAGAACGGAGCTTAGCTATAGTCACCACGCTCCGCTAATCTGGCGCTTCTCCTGAAGCTTTGTCTTTGCAATCTCTCTGTTTTCAAAAAAGCCCTGCGATCAAACACCAACCCTTCAGGAGAATCTGGGAGAGCCGGCACTGTTTCAAGGGCATCCTTAATTGGCTCTGGCTCGGAAATGTCAACAGAAGGCATCTGGAAAGGAGTTGAATCTTGCTGACATGGGAGAAAACCAAAGTCTTCTTCGTCCTGGACAGTAATGGCCACAGGGTCAGGGGCCAAAGGTGCCCTAGGCATCACATGAACTGATATTCATGTATTTAGATAATCATGCATTTAGAGATTTAAAACCTGGGAAAATGGATGCCCCAGCAATAGAATGATAACCAATGAAGGCATTTAGTACCAAAATAGATAATACATAGCACACCACTATAAAAGAAGATATTAATTTTCTGTTCTTTATCTGACAAATATGGCATTCATTGTAGAAACAGGTTTCCCCAATCTGGTATAATGCACATTAAACAATTACAAAGTTGGGAATTCCAGGTGTTCTAGGTGTGATAGCTTGCATTAGCTGCAACCCAAATGCCCCTTCTACAAATGACTGAATTAAGAGACTACCCAGGGATTCTGCTTTGGAGCAGGGAGCTCGTACAATGATAATCATATCAATTCTATAATTTAATATTTCTTGTCTAATCATAATGTATACATTTGTTTTCTCAAAATATGCCATGGCTCTACCACACCTTAACTTCTATTAACAGGATACATCTGTACCACATGTTCTAGTGTTATACATAGGGTTGCTAGGTGAGATAAGGAGAAGATCTTCTGTACCTCTTATGGTTGTACAGCTGTATATCTGCTGAAACTACAATTTCTGCACAATTGTTAAAGGTACAGGTAATCTGTCCCTCATTTTACCTCACAACTCTACTTTTATAGGATTGCAAA
Source organism: Anolis carolinensis (assembly GCF_035594765.1). Classification (NCBI taxonomy): domain Eukaryota; kingdom Metazoa; phylum Chordata; class Lepidosauria; order Squamata; family Anolidae; genus Anolis; species Anolis carolinensis. The sequence goes on along the minus strand of NC_085845.1, from coordinate 23,490,728 downwards.
ATCCATGTGAATGAAAACTTCTATTGATCCTAAGTGAATTATGATTGTTACAGGTCTAAAATATTATGGGTCTTACAAGAATAGGCATAAAGGTGAAAGCAGGGATAAATGGATGGCCCATAAGAATACATATTTCAAAACTCAGGCTGAACTGATGAATACATATCATCTTATTTTTGATCCTACATCTTTAGTGTTATGAAAAATGAGGTGGCTTTTCTATATGGTACAATGCAATGCCATTTCTCAGGCTTGTCAAAGGAGAGAGGTAGGAACTGGAATGAAACTGAAAGGTGCGTCAAGGGTTTTTATTTTTTTTAAAATTAAAGTCCCCTTAAAAAATAGTATTGCACTCCATTAGCAAGGCTACCCAAGGAGTTTCATGAAATGATTAAGCCAAAGTGATGGTAGAGCCAAGGCAGGGAAGAATACAGCTTGCAAAAAGCAAACAGGAATATCATCCCTCACTTCCTGTCTAGAAAGATCTGGATATGTAACTGTTTATTAGTCAAACAATGAAAGCCTATGAACTATCAGCAAGTTGCAATTTAACATCTGTAAAATGGGAGCAATAATAATTATGTGCCTTACAAAGCTGTTGTGAACATTGATTACTTAATGTTTTGTTTTTGTTCTCTATAAAATAAAAGTCCATAGATACGTTTCATACAATCGTTATCAAGTTCTGTTAAGTTTCATCTTAAATAGTTTCATGTGTTTTATGTTCCTCTACATAATCTACAATCGTGTTCTGACATTTACTGCCATTCTGGGGCCAGCTATTGCTTAGCTGAGATAAATCACCCAGATTCTATTGAAGTTGGAAGAGTCATGCCAGCCAGGCTGAGGATGAGGCTGCTTTGAGATACTTTATTGGACTACCGTAATAGGTACTATGTGGGACTAGAAGATCATTTAGATGCTCCAGCTGGCTGATTTCTGCTTTGATTAAGAACACAAATCAAAGTGTTGAGTTGAATCTGCACAAGCTATAGATTAAGGTCAGGCAGGTATCTTATTTCCTTTCAATTCTGCACACATGAAATGTCATGTTAAGATATGGGCCAGAGGAATTCATATACAAAATGATTTATTTTATAGAGGTAAAATGAGGACTTCATCACTATTGCCACACAAAGCATGGAGAGTAATTGTAGAATGTCCTGTGTTCTTGTAAATCCAGCTACTTGCACTAGGGTTCAATAAAATAAAAAGATATATACTTACACAAAAATTATTACCAGAACCACAATAAAGACTAAGCATCACTTCATTGGTATCCTGGTATCCAAAATGACCCAAAATTTGAAGTTATCCACTTGTCTGAGAGTATGATACCTTTCCTTTCTGAAGGTTTGTTTCATGATTTCTCAACATCTTTTGCCTGGTGATGCTTTGAAAGCATTCATCAAGTATTTTGTGCATTTTGGTTGACCAATGAAGGTATTGCGCTTTTGTGGGATTGTTTAATTGTCCTGTAAGGCCAGCGTGTTGCTCCCCCTTTGTGCATCTCAAAGAAAAATAAATAGGTGTCAGTACAAATAAAGTTGCCTGTATTTCAGTTCATCTTCTGTGTGTGATTTATTCAATGGTTAGTACCTAGTACTAAAGCAATAATTATACCTTCTGCAGCCAAAGAAGGAAGCTTATATCCATGAAATCTCATGCAAAAGAAAAAAACCCCAGTTAATCTTATCTTCCCTCTTCCCCTTTCTTCTTTTTTTATGCTGCAAGAGACTACTTTTTAAAAAACTATCATCACATAGTTATGTCTCACAATGCAGATTCTCAGCCAAGATCAGTCCTGCCTCCCAGGGAGAGATCATTTGAGTGTTTCCTTAGTCACAAGGGAGCTATTCTTGAGAAAGCAGCTAGCACATATGCTGGCTTCTGAGTCATAGCTCTTGCTATTGTTTCTTCCATTTCACCCCTGTGATGTGTGTTAATGGAGTCAAATGATGTACTATCAAATTGCTTGGGTGTAGAATATTTATCTCGCTACATTTCTCATCTTCAATTATCAGCTCACACTCATCACTGCTCTTGTCAATGATATGGAGGTTTTAAAGTAATTGTGCCTGGTATTTTCTTGTGGATATGTTTCTTCTCAGTTTAATCATTTGAACAGCTGTAGCTTTATTGTTTGTGTGTGCTTATAGTAGAAACAGCTTCAAACCAGAGCTTTCATGGCCACAAGAAATAAAGAGGTGTTGTGCAAGGTAAGGGGTTAACTAGGGCCAAAATGCATATCTAGTGTAGAATCTGGATCAGGGAGAGTTTGTGCAGCTCTTCAAGGTAGATAACCCATTCCAGCAAGATTGTGTCAATGGAAACACATTTCTAGATTCACGTCCTATCAAGTTCCATGATTTAAAGGGGAACAAAGTCTAAGAGGGTCTCATAGATTGTTCCTTTTCTAGAATATAAGTCTTATGCAACATTAGGGTGTCAGGCTTACTTCAAAGGACCAGTCTGAACGCAGATCAAAGACAGCTGCTCTCAAACACAATCTTTATTGAAGAATACATGACTTTGGAAAAGTCGAGAATGATCTAATGTTTACATACACCTAATTTTATCACTTCTGATGCAACGTAATATCACACGCAAATATCATCATCAAACCCCACCTTCTGGATCACATTTCCACCAAGGTTTCTATCCCCCCCACACTACAGCAATTATAATTGTTTATACTTTCACCCCTGAGTTCCCAGGCTCATTTTATCTTCTCCCGCCAGGTGCTCGCATGTTTATGTTATGAAGTCAGATTCAGGGCTTGGAAATTCAGCCCTGGGATCTGGCTGCATGACATGGCGCCCCCGTTTTCTTCGTCCTCCTCTTCGGTTCTTCTTTCACCATAGTCCTGAAACAAATCAAACAATAACTCTATGGGTCCATTTTGTCTAAAGTCCCCATATATTTTTTCAGCAAGCTGCGATGGAAGACTGGGTGTATTTTCCCTAAACTTTTTGGCAATGCCAATTGGAAAGTCACTTCATTGATAACACCCTGTATTCTGAATGGTCCAATATATTTGGGGCCCAGTTTTCTTGAAGGTAACCCCAATTTGATGTTTTGGGTACTTAACCACACTAGATCTCCTTTATCTAATTTATCGCCTTCCACCCTCTTTCTGTCTGCGAACGTTTTATACTTTTTGTGTGCTTCTTTTAACGAAGCAGTCACTTGATTCCAACATTCTATCATTTGCGTTTTCCATTTCCCTGCCTCTGTTCCTTCATTTTCTGTCCACCTCGGCAATTGGGGTAAAGGTTGTATTTCATACCCGTAAACTACTTCAAAGGGGGTTTTGTTTGTTGCTGAATGTATAGTTGAATTAAAGGCTAGTTCCGCAAACGCCAACCACCTAGACCAGTCATTTTGTCTCATGTTAGAGTACATTCGAAGGAACTGCCCAAGCGTTTGCTGAGTACGTTCTACCGCCCCGTTTGTCATGGGGTGAAAAGCAGAACTTAAACTCCTTTCTGCTCCTAGCATTTCCAAGAATTTTTCCCAAAATTTTGCTGTGAATTGTACTCCTCTGTCACTGACTACTCTACTTGGACATCCATGTAATTTGTAAATATGGTTTATGTACAATTCAGCTAGTTTCTCAGCCGACGGTAGCTTCGTCAGTGCTATAAAGTGGGCCTGTTTAGAAAACAGGTCTAATACTGTCCAAATATAACGATGTCCTTTGCTGACTGGCAGTTCTCCCACAAAGTCCATAGCTACACATTCCCAAGGCCTGGTAGGTTCCGCTACTGTCTGTAACAATCCCATAGGCTTCCCTCCTCCCGATTTATTTCTGGCACAATCATCACATTGGACAACATGATTCTTTATGTCCTTCCTCATTCCTGGCCACCAACAATGTTTTGCTATTGCCTTTGTTGTTTTGGTAATTCCTGTATGACCAGCGCTCTGGTTGTTGTGAAAACGATGCAGAATCTTAATCCTTAATATTGCTGGGATATACAGTTTCTTGTTTACAAACCAAAATCCCCCCTTCTGGTCCCCCTTTTCTGCGTTGGACGCGATCCATTGATCTCCTTTATAAGACTGTTTTAGTTCATTTCCCCAGTTATCTTCCCCGCCGAGTTCGACAAAAGCCGTGTCCTCCTTTTGGGTTTGTGCTCTTGTCCTGACAGCTAAGCCCCATTGTTTGTCAGAGAATATTGTCCCCTCCTTTGCTGTGGTTAGGCCTTCGTGTTGAGGCATGCGTGAAAGAGCATCTGCCAAGACATTCTGTTTTCCTTGAAAAAACTTTAATTGGAAATCGAATCTGCTGAAGTATTGCGCCCATCTGATTTGTTTGGGGGACAATTTTCTAGGAGACTTTAAATACTGGAGATTCTTATGGTCAGACCAAATTTCGAATGGGATTCCGCTTCCTTCGAGGAAGTGTCGCCAGCATTCTAAGGCTTTTAATATGGCTAATGCCTCTTTTTCCCATATTGGCCAACTTTTTTCAGTTTCGCTGAACTTCCGTGACAAATATCCACAGGGTTTTAAGTTCCCATTTTGATCCTTTTGCAATAGCACTGCCCCGTACGCACAGTCTGAGGCATCGCAATGGATTATGAAAGGGCTTCTGATATCAGGGTGTTTTAGGATGGGTCCTTCAGTGAAGCATTCTTTTAAGGTCTCGAATGCCTTTTGGCATTCTGGCGTCCAACTCAGTTTGGCGCCGGGAGCTTTCACTTTTGCTGTCTCCCCTTTCCCTTTTGTTTTTAAAAGTTCTGTAAGGGGTGCGGTTATTTGTGCAAAGCCTTTTATGAAGGGTCTGTAAAAATTTGCAAACCCCAGAAATGATTGTAATTGCCTCCTTGTTTGAGGCACTCCCCATTCTTTCACATCTGCTACTTTAGCTGGATCCATAGCTAACCCTTCTGGAGACATCCGATATCCCAGAAAGTCAATTTGAGTTTTATTAAATTCACATTTGGACAGTTTTGCGTACAGCTTTGCTTCTCTTAGTCTCTGCAAAACTTCCCGGACCAATTTTACGTGCTTTTCCTTATCTTCAGAAATGATCAAGATATCATCAAGGAATATGAACACCCCTCTGTACAATAACGGGTGTAGTATTTCATTTATAAGCTGCATAAAGCAGCCGCTTCCATTTTTTAACCCGAAAGGCAAAATTTCGTATTCAAAATGGCCGAATGCGCAGGAAAATGCGGTTTTCCAAGTATCCTCCGGTTTGATCCTTAATTTATGATACGCTTCAATTAAATCCAGTTTAGTAAATATGCTCCCTTTCTTCAATACGGTAATTAAATCCTTGACTAAGGGCATAGGGTATTTATTGTCCTTGGTAATTGCGTTTAAATTTCGATAATCAATGCACAATCTTAGGGAATTGTCTTTCTTTCTCCTAAATAACACTGGAGCCCCGAGAGGAGAATTAGATGGCTTAATGAAGCCTCGAGCCAGGTTTTTATCAATGTATTTTCTCAATTCCTCCTTCTCTTGCACAGACATGGGATACACTTTTGGTTTTGGTAAGTCTGCTCCTGGGGTTATTTCAATCCCTACTTCTATATTTCTTTTGGGAGGCAACTTACTGGCCTCTTTCTGATTGAAAACATCCGCAAAGTCTCTGTATTCAGGTGGCAATAGCTGTGGGTCTATTTCCCCTGCTTCGTCTTCCTCGTCCTCCTCTTCTGCAATTTTGCTTATCTCCCATTGCATCTGCTGTTCTTTAAATGCCAAGCTTTTTCCTCTCCAATCTACTTCAGGATTTGCTTGTTCGAGCCATGGTATCCCCAATATTACATGGTATGTGGCAATAGGGGCTATCACAAAGGATACTCTTCCTCCCCATTTGCCTATTTTGCATGGAACTCCCCGTAATTCCTTTGTAGATACTTCCCCAGCAGCGACTGATCCATCTAGCTGCGAAAATGCAATTGGGGAGTCAAGTGCCATCTGCTGGCATTTCAGCGCTCCTGCTAATTCTGGGGTTATAATGTTCCTAGAACACCCGCAGTCTATAAACGCCTTGCAGGTGGCCCGATTTTCTAGCCCCGAGAGGCAAATTGGTACTACTATCATGCGTTTGTCCCGACTCACCAATCTTTCCGAAGATTCTGGGGCCTGCACCTCCTCCTCCGCACGCCTCCCGGTTGCTGGCTTGGGCTTTGGGGCTTTTGGCGGCTCCCCCTTCCGGGCCCAGCATTCCGCTGCTCGGTGGCCCGTCTTCCCACATACAAAGCATCCCGGTTTAGGTTTGTTGTCGTCTCCTCTGGAGGGAATCCCCGGCCTCCCTCCGGGTCTTTCTTGCTTCCTCGTTTCTCCTCGACCTCTCGCCACCGGTCTTTGCTGGCCGCTGCTGCTCCTGAAGCGCTTTACTTGTGCCAGGGTAGATTCGACGCGCCCCGCTAGTTGGATCCATCCCTGGAGCGTCTCGGGGTCGTCTCTGTGCGCTGCCCAGCTGAAAATCTCGGGGCGTAGTCCCTCTTTAAATAGTTCCACTTTGGTTACTTCAGACCACTCCGGTACCCTTTCCGCGAGGTGGAGGAATTCCTCTGCGTACTCGGGCACCGTTTTGTCCCTCTGTTTTATTCCTTTCAGCTGGTCTCGAGCCCTCAATTGCTCTAGCCGGTCTCTGAACCGGTTCTCCAGTGCGGCGAGGAAGCGGGGCACTGACCTCAGGCATGGGTCGCGTCTGGCATGCAATTGCACATACCAGCTGGCTGCTCCTCGCTTTAGTGTGTTGCCGATGGCTCGAACCCTGCTTGCTTCGGAGGGAAATGTGTGTGCGTTGTCTTCCATGTATCCTCTAATGCTAATTAGAAAAAAGTTCAGTTCCTCTGATTCCCCTCCGTATTCCAGCTTGAGATCTTCCCTTCTAGGCATCCATTCTGCAGCCCTTTGATATTGTCTGGGCGGCATGGGGAAGGGTTGCATCAGGTTTCCTCGGGTGGCTCCTTGGAACACGCCGCGCCCCACTCCGGTGGTCATTCTGCGCGGCTCCTGGAAGTCTGCCGCCGCTGTTGGCTCTTCCGCCCATCCGCATACTGGCCTAGCTGTAGCCCCCTCATCTCGCCTTTCCTCGTCGTACGGCACATCCTCCTCCTCTTCCTGGACCCCCCGCTCCTCTCCGCCTTCGTCTGCGAATCCACTGGACCCGATCCCTGGCCCCAGTGGCCTTTCCACCCCGACGCCCATTCGGGGGGTTGGGAGCTCTGTTGGAGACGGCGGCCTCAGGGTCCCCAGGGCTCGCTGACGCTCCACTTCTCGCGCCATGCTGTCCCGGAACTGCAGCTCCTGCCAGTATTCCTCATCTCCCTCGTCCCTTGCCGCCACGGGGCTCTGCGTTGACGCCCGCTGGCCCCTCTGGCTCCAATCTCCTTCTTTGCTTGGTTCTCTCTCGGCGCCATATCGGCTGGCCTCCTTCTGGAGATTCTCTTCCAATAATGGCACCAATCTCCCCACGGTTTCCGACAGCCTGGATAAATTAGTTTCCAGGATGGATAACCGCAGGGCCACGGTCTCCGGCATACTTCCTCCAGATCCCCAACTGGTTTCTGCAGCTGCAGAGACGCCTCTTCCGAGCCTGGGAATTCTCTGGGTCACGCCGTTCGGCTTGGGGTACCCCCTAGAGGAAGCTATGGCTTGCAGCGTCTCTTCTCTCTTCGGCCGGGCCCCTTGCAAAGGCCTCTCTGCCTCATTTGGGCTTTGATCTTCTTCCTCGCTCATTATCACTTCACTGCGAATTCCGCAGGAGGGTGAGAAATGGGATTCTCGACTTTAATGTCAGGCTTACTTCAAAGGACCAGTCTGAACGCAGATCAAAGACAGCTGCTCTCAAACACAATCTTTATTGAAGAATACATGACTTTGGAAAAGTCGAGAATGATCTAATGTTTACATACACCTAATTTTATCACTTCTGATGCAACGTAATATCACACGCAAATATCATCATCAAACCCCACCTTCTGGATCACATTTCCACCAAGGTTTCTATCCCCCCCACACTACAGCAATTATAATTGTTTATACTTTCACCCCTGAGTTCCCAGGCTCATTTTATCTTCTCCCGCCAGGTGCTCGCATGTTTATGTTATGAAGTCAGATTCAGGGCTTGGAAATTCAGCCCTGGGATCTGGCTGCATGACATTAGGGTCCAGTCTGAAAATTATCCCAATACTATAACAATCCTGGTAAGTGCTCATTGATAGAGACTTTGGACTTTATGATACCAATCTGTTATCTTGTCCCAGTTGCATTACTTAAGCAAATGGAAACATACCATTATTACAGTGGTTCTCAACCTGTTTCGGCATACAACTCTCAGAAATTCCAGCCAGTTTACCAGCTGTTAGGATTTCTGGGAGTTGAAGGCCAAAACATCTGGGGACCCACTGGTTGAGAACTACTGCATTATTAGAACCATATCTTTCAAATCTTGGTGCAAAAGTGCGATATTGGCACTTTATTGATACCCGTGGCCAGTCTTCCACACAGTCTTGCTTACAATCTGTGTTTGGGCTACATGCGCCTTGTGTTTTTTCAATTTTATTTATTTTTACCTATTTTGCTGCAATTGCATAGTTGCATAGTTATAGTTTTTTCTCAAGATCTTCTACAGTACTGCAGCAGGGAAGAAGAATTGCAACATCAATGATACTGCATTCATTAGATAGCTGTTTGCAATCCTGTATAATTAGCAGGCAAGGAAATGTAGCATATACTGCAGCCAGTCCTACTTGCTAATAGAATAGTAGCAGTACCAGCAACAACAAAGTTATTTCTATATTCAGTCTCAAAGTCAATTGGAATATCTTCCTTTCACCCAGCTCTGGTTGTAACTGACACAAGAAGTCATAGGTCACAACCCATGCATCAAATAATTAAAAGTGAAGTCTCAGTTGCAAGGTATAAATTCCAAAGCTAAACACTTATTTAGAAAGAGCTGAAGCAAGGGCAAGAAGTCTTTCTTGAGTTTTGTAAAAGTTTGTCACAGTAGCAGTAGTGGTGACACTTGTTGCAAATTATTCATAATTATGTAGGAATGCTATTTTTTGCTCATTTTCACAGGCATGCTCAAATGTTTTCTTCCATCGGGGTTAGATTTTGAGGATTTTTGCACATTTTTGATAATACTTCACTCATTTGGATATTTTTTGTGAAAAATTTATTTGCACAACAGCAAAAGCTTTGGACAGTGTACAAGGTGTTGTTCGCAAATTCTGCTGCTTTTGATGTAAATGGGTTGGTTTCTGTTTTAGGGAACCCACATTCTTTCTGCAAACCTCTTTTTTGCAACACACACACACACATGTCCTGAAATAGGAAAAAAACAATTTTCTTTAATGAGATTTCATGACTTGTTAAGTAAGCATAACGGAAATGGAAAATATGTTTGTTGACATATCTATGCTGTTTGATTCTGTCCAGAACCATTTGAGTTTTTCATTCTTTGGTATGACACAGTGTTTGGCCCTTATTTAATATAATTGGTGTATTTCCCTGTATAAATGCTACTCGATTCAATAGATTTCCTTTTTAAAAATCACATGGACTGCTGTAAATTAAATGTGACATGGAATACAAATTAGGCAGAGGACAATAAGATAATTTTTTCAAAAGAATCTATAACCTCCACATAAGATGTTACTTTTTAAGAAAAGGTGTACGCTGAGAAAGGTGAGGTTGTTATGTTTTTGATCATATGCCAATTTAAACAATTATTTCAAAACAAAATATGAAAATTAGGACATATTTCATGACATTCTAAACTTACATTTCCCTCCCTCTGTTCATTTCTCATTTTTGTTACTGACACCAAGATTACTTTTTAAATCACCACCCCATATTTTCTAATCTTATGGAAAGTTAGCATTGATAAATAGAATGTTTCCACAGCAACCTGTATTTTATTTCATGTGTTTTTGATTCCAGGTTTTTGTTTTGTTAGGTTTATGCTCAGGCAAATTATTCTTACTTCGAGTTCTTATTTTTGCTATCCTATTTACATGTATTATTCATTCTCTACCACAATGTCTTATTTTCATCATTCTATCCCAATTAATTGTATTCTCCCAAGCTTGCCCTTAATTGCCATTTCGTAGTTGTCTTATTCCATTTCTTGTCTTGATTTCTGGGACTGCTGCACATCATTTTCAGTGCTCTTGCCAAGTTTCTATGTTTATTTTTATAATTTTTATTTCCCCTCCCTAATGAATCATTAGCATAACATGTTTCTTCCTACTGACTTCTTGACTGACTTTTCTGCACATGTATCTAATGAAGGATGTAGCAAATAGTTGAAGCCTCTCAGCAAGGACTCTCCAAACTCTTGCCAAGACTCAAATGATGCCAGCCTTCTGTGACTTCTGGCACAAACTGAAACAAATTGTGGCTTCATTTGCTTTCATTTGAAAGGCATAGACTGTGTTCAGTTTTACAGAGGATTTTTTGGTAACAATGAAATATTGGTGCACAGATGTGCAATATGAAATAATTTTGAAGTGCCAACTCTCTTCCTCATAGGGTGCATCTATGAAGCTCAATGCTATGGAATTATAGGCATTATAGTTTTAAAGGGTTTTTAGCCTTCTCTGCCAAAGCATGCTAGCACCTCACCAAACCACATTTTTCATGATTCCATAGCATTGAACTATGGTAGTTGAAGTGGCGTCAAAATGAAATGAATGGATGGTGTAGATGCATCCATAACCACATCTCCAATGACAGCCCAGAAGCACCAACAAGGCTATAGGTAAGTGATTTTCAAATGTAAAAGGAAGTACAGTAGAGTCTCACTTATCCAACATAAACGGGCCGGCAGAACGTTGGATAAGTGAATATGTTGGATAATAAGGAGGGATTAAGGAAAAGCCTATTACACATCAAATTAGGTTATGATTTTACAAATTAAGCATCAAAATATCATGTTTAACAACAAATTTGACAGAAAAAGTAGTTCAATACGCAGTAGTGCTATGCAGTAATTACTGTATTTACGAATTTAGCACCAAAATATCACAATGTATTGAAAACATTGATTACAAAAATGCATTGGATAATCCAGAATGTTGGATAAATGAGTGTTGGATAAGTGAGACTCTATTGTAGTGGGAAAATAGTTAATCATACATCTTATGAGGTGCTGATATATAAACTAGGCTTAAAAGTGTTGCTAGATTCAACTTCTTTCTTTTTTGTGTCTGAGCAAATGTAGCTGTTTTCTTTCTGCACCACACAGAAAAATCTGCTATGGTTAGAGGCCATCTAAGGACTTCATCAGATGCATTGCAGAAAGTGTGTGTGTGTGTGTGTGTGGGGGGGGGGGGGGTGGTCTTCTTAACAAAGTGTATAATTCCCTTCCATTTTAAACAACATTGTTTCATTTTACTACTCTGAACACACACTATGTTCTCTGACCTTCTCCCATTCTGTCCCGTATTCTGAACCATTACACCAGTGAGTGTAGTCCCCGCCCACTCCATGGTCTTTTTTTTTTTAATCAACATCAAAAGCCAAGATTACCATAAACCTCATGCCATTTGGGGGGGGGGGGGAAGCGGAGGAATTTTGAACCCTTTTGCCATAATCTGTCTTTCCCATGCTTTACTGCCTTGCATTAGAACAGTGTTATTGTCAACCACTTTGCCAGTGTTATGTTAAAAAGCTAGCAAGAGCACAATTTCAAACCTAGATTACTAGAAAGGAGAAAATGCAGCAAAAGCAGAAGTGGTGAGGAATGCCCATTCCTCCATGTCACTGAAATGATTCAATGCAGGTGAATCTGTCAGATCTCATCCCATGTGTTTTTAATCACCTTTTCTTATTACCACATGCATTAGAAGCTCAGGAGATGGGTTTCTCCTCATTTCTCCCCCCCCCCCCAACTTTCTCTACATTTCTACATTTCAGGGACAAATTGTAACATATGACAAACAGAAGTAGTTTTACGTAGTGTGAAGGGCTCTGTGGCACTTTGTCCTTGAAATAACTGAGAGGTGTAAGGAGTTGGGGGAGGACTTGTGTCTGATGAAGTTCTTAATCACTTCTCTGATGTATACTGAAAGACTGTTATGAGTCAGCATGGTGTAGTGGTTTGATGCTGGACTGCAGCTCTGGAGACCAAGGTTTGAATCAACAATTGGCCATGAAAATGTGCTTTAGGGATGCGTCAGTAAGAAATGATTTGAAGGCACACAGTGACCACAAATGAAAGATTGTATGAGATTTACGATATTTGGGGGAATGTTCCTTTCAGTTCACCACGATCACATACATGTTAGGGGTGAAGACAGCAGAAAGCCTTCCCACTGGCTGTTCTCAGATTTTGAATTCCCTCTTTCTTGAGATTTAGCTCCTCTCTGGTCTCTTTCCATCAGCAAGCAAATAGGTGTTTGTTTACCCATGCCTTGTAGACATTGCAGAATGATATTTTAACTGGTGTTCTGTAGTTTTTCCATTATTACTTTTTAACTACTTTCTAACTTGTTGTAATGTAATGTTTCTAATTCAGTTGTATATTTATAACTTTTGTTAAATTTTGTTTTCTATTCTGTTTTAACTTATATTATTGAAATGTGTTTCATTCAGTTATCTCACACCAAGAAAAAGGTGGGGTATAAAATAAAGAAATAGTCTATATAAATAAAAACACAAATATAGAAATAAAATCTTCCTCAAATTCTCCATGAAATATATGTCAACAGCAATCTAAACAAATGTACCACCATGAGTATAACAATTCCAAATCCCTTTTCCCAATTATATCTGATTTACATAGTGGTAGAATTAATTTATCAAGCAAATCAGTGTGATATGGTGGTTGCAATCCCTGCTCAGTCATGGAAACCTACTGGATGACTTTTAGCAAATCATGCTCTCTCGGCTTCAGAGAAGGCAAAGGGAAACCCCCTCTGAATAAAATCTTGCTGAGAAAACCCTCTGACTTAGCTTTGCCAAATGCCAGCAGTGTTCCGAAGGCAGACAACCATGAGAATTACTTATACAGTTGAAAAGGGTATGTTGCTAGTGGGGAAAAGGACGGATGGGATAGAAACCAGCATAGGATCATGAGCTCAAAAGTTCCCAAACATTTCTAGGAATACTGAATTTTATTAGAAGCAGGTGCTCTCTAAAAACGTAATGTATCTTAGTTGCCTTTTCGGGATCAAGAAATGTATTTATTTCTAGGAAAAACCAAATCCATCCCAGCTGCTGTATGGATTACAGGAAGATTCAGAAGGAATTACTATAAGAACCTGGAGGTGGGGAGAGGAGGTGGCAGATGATCCACTCAAAAATGACCAGCCATATGAACCTTGGCTTCAGCACACCATTTTGGAACATATTATAGCCGCAATAATATGTTCCTGGCTTAATGATTTTAATTTGGCCTGGGGCATATATAATTCTGTGTCTAGTTCTGGGCACAACAATTCAAGGACGACATTGGAAGGTTGGAAGGGTGACCAAAATGGCAAAAGATCTAGTGTCCTTTATATAAAACTGTAAAAGCAACATTTGCTTTTTGAATACACACACACATATACGCACGCACACATACACACATATTGATCCAGAGCTGTTGAATCTGTGAATACAGAGGGCCAACTATATTGGGTCTAAAATGCCTACAGGTTTAAGAATAAATTACCTTTAGTCCAGAACAAGTAGGATGCATTCTGCTTGTGTTTCTAGATTTGGGGTGTGGGGAATAGAAGCATAGAGAATGGATGATATAATCAAATGTATTATTTTTCTCTAATATGATTTCCAGATCTTTTCTGCCCCTCTTAGCTTGTCTAATTGATAGTGTGATGGTTCAATACAGGGAGCTGTGGCTTTGCATTGTTGTATGCTTGAGGGCAATTGTATTTGAATATGGTTCCTGGGAAGCACATTCGTTCCTGGTGATTAAACCTGAAAGTTTCTGTTTGTTTGACAAGTCTGGATTTATTATTATTGACCAAGACAACTTGTTTTTGCATCCTTACTCTGTTACAAGTAGTTTTAGATCATTAGGTAGTTAGTGGCAGACTCACTATCTTTGTGAACAATAATGAGCAGCTCGGGCATTAGCTGCTCGGCTCCTGTTAAGAAGGAAAACAATTTGCTTGTTGAGCTTGAAGTATGTAGGGAAAAATATTTAGTAAACCCCAAATCATTATCTCTGCAAGTGGAGGTCCAGAGGGCAAGGTTATTATCTGTGACTTGCTCCACTTTTTTGTATATATTTTGTGGATCCTGACAAATAGAGAACCTCAAGAATGTTGGTGTTTCACCATTAGCTTGCAGAGGTCACTGGCAGCAAAAGGTTAAATGATTTTTTTTAGGACAGGTGAGTTTCTTGCAGCAAAATCAGTGGGTTTTAAAAAAATCAATGACTGGTGTTCCCTCTCCCTGGTGTTTATTCAGAATTATTTCATTCAGAGTGTGATTGCAACATGGCTTTGAATGTTATGGCAGTGAAGTTCAGTTTGATAAAGAATAGGAATGTTAAAACTTTGTACATTTTTATGTGAAAAAATATTTCAACACATGTGAGTGGTAATGCTCTAGACTGGATGCTATTGTTTATCTCAACTAGAGAAGATACATTAAATCAGTGGAACTTCCATGAATATTATCTGACCAGAGTCCATTAGTCAGTCAACTGATCCATCCTAGCTGGAACGAAAAATAGGATTAGGTCAGTGGTTACATTCCTGGAACTGTTCATATAAGGATTTACAGTTATTTATTTATTTAAATTAGTAGTTCATAAATTTTGGTCCAGCAGCTGTTTTGAACTTTGACTCCCAGAGATTCCAGCTTGCTTGGCCAAGTGTCAGAAATTCTGGGAGTTGAAGTCCAAAACTTCTGGAAGACCTGCAAGGCCTGAGCATGGCTGTTGAAGATAGATGGTTTTCTAAGGTTTTGCATTCACAGAGTCAACATACACCAAAGCTGATTTGATGGCCTTAAAACAAAAATGTTTCAGTCTGGCATTGGAAGGCTCCATAAATGCAAGTACAGTAGAGTCTCACTTATCCAAGACTCGCTTATCCAAGGTTCTGGATTATCCAAGCCAGTTTTGTAGTCAATGTTTTCAATAAATCATGATTAGCATGATTAGCATGACTAGCGATTAGCAGCTAGAGAATCTGCTGATTAACCTGTTTTCCCCTGAGAGTTCTCAGGGAGGATCGCATCTGGTGGAAGATGTTGTTTTAGCTCTTTTCCCTTGGGAAAAGAGCATTTGGACACCTGCTCTGTGGAAAGATTTGAAGTTTCTTAAAAGTTCTGTGCGCTGGCTAACCAGCGCGGAGTCAACGTGTCAGTTGAAGGAATAACTTCGCTTCCAGCCAAGTGTGGACTGTGTTTGGATCCACTACCTTCCAGCCTAGCTGTGCCTTGCCTAGCCGTGTTCCTTGCCTTGCCTTGCCGTGGTTCCAGCCTTGCCTTGTCGTGTCATGAATCCAGCCTTGTCTTCAATTCCTTGCCTTGGACTTGCTTTTGAACTCTAGTAAAAGTCTTGGACGTTTCCCCACTCAAACTGCTTGGAAGTTTGAGTGCGTTTTGGTTTTTTGGATTACAAACTTTAAACTCTAATATTAGACATTGGACAATATATTATTGGACTATATTTGACCTTTCCTGAAAGGTCTATTGATGAACTTTATCTTCTGCTCATTTTTGCTTTATTACTTCAATTCTTTAATAAAGATATTAGATTGTTTATTGGCCTCGGTGTATTGGTTTCCAGTGCTCTCGCAGCCAGGGGTGTCACATTACCAGAAAATGATCTGTCCATGAAAACTCAGAGGTATTGATCACCTCAGCTCAAAAATCTATGTGTTCCAAGCTGAAAATCACATCAAGAATATGAATGCATTAGTTCAGAAACCATTTGGGATAGGCCCATGTTTATCATGGATACCATGAACTCCCAAGTTGCACTTGACAAAGTGGCCTCCAGTGATATGTTGAAGTCAACCAGAAGCAAAAGTCTAGGTGACTCCAACAACACCTCCGAGACCAGCTCCATGAGCTTGGCCAAGGAGTCTGTTAGGTAGCGGGGTGGATGGTACACTAATAGAATCCCTAGTCTTTCCCTGGTTTTCTGACTCAAGTACACACAATCAATGTGATTCAGCATTCTAACAGGTAATCTGGTCAGGTTAAAGTGGTCTTTGTAGACCACAGATACTCCCCCGTCTACTTTCCCCCATTTTCTCACTGATGCAGTAATCGGCTTGAGGGGTGAGTGGGCCTAAGTTGGAGCACTATAATCTCCCAGCCAAGTTTCAGTGAAGTATGCCAGGTCAGCTTCCACATTCTTAAGGAGATCACAGATGATATGAGTCTTATTTTTCACTGACCCGGCATTACTTAAAGTGAGAACTCTTCAAGTTCTACAGGTTAGCAGGCTGGTAGGGTGACTGGAAGATGAGATAGGTATTAAACATCTTTCTCTTCTTCCTATATAAGGGTATGTGACCCTGCCATCATCATATCTCCAGCTGTCCTGTATGACCTGCATTACCACTCCAGGTTCTGAATAACTTGAATTAACAGCAAACAATAGAGGGCATAAAAGACAACCAAAAACCAAAAATGAAAACACAAAGGACAAATTATAAAGACATTTATACAACAACACTTAACACACAGTCAATGGGTGTATTCCCAATTGACAAGCAGATTAGTCAGCTTTGCATTGTAGGCAACTAGATGGTTCTGGGTGGCCCTCTTACTCCTATCCAGTCCTTCAGTTGATTGCTTTACCACCAGATGGAATGGGCCTGTGGCTGCAGTCTACTCACAAGGCTAGTCAGGCAGCAGAAGAGCTGGATGGAGCTGGTCTGTTTTCTGGCCTCTTCCTCCACAGCAAACTCTTATCACCATACACATTGCACTCCTTGCTTGTGCCCCTCTACTGGGTGGATCAATAAATGGACTCACACTTCAAATACTCCCAACAATTTATTAAATTTCCCACGACCACAAAGAACCAACCAGCAATTATGTTGAATGGAATCCTGAGCTACTCAGGATGTGAATCTTGGCTTGGCCAGTTTCTGAGCCAATCAGGATCTGGGGTGGGTTTCTTGAATAGCTGTCAAATGAAATAAAAAATGCTCTGTATTTGCAATTGCAGTATATCAGTTCTTTGGAGTGCTTTCTCTGCTGACATCCTCTCTATTCCTTGAGAATAAACCTCTGATTTTGCCTTAAACCCATCAGTGTCTAATTCGGCCTTCTGGGCAGCTAGACTCTCCAGGTCTCTGAACCCGTGATTTAGAGAAGCTAAAATCACATAACACTCTTCTGGCTTGATATTCATATTATTGCCACTTTTGAAGTTTTCTTCAACACTTTTCCTTCCCAACATGTTTGTATTATCATGTGATCATGGTTGATATTGAAGAATTGACTGATAAATCATGTGAAAGAGCTTGCTGTTTCAGTAGGTCTTGAAGAAAAGCAGATAAACTGGAAAAGCACCATTTTAAGGCATTAGATTGGAGAGGTGAGTCTTCCCGCAAAAATTATAACATAAAATAATTTAATTTGTTTATAATGGCACCATACAATTCACAATTCAAAGAAACATTTTCAAACTGATAACGAAGAAGTCCTGAAAAGAGATCAATTTTTGACAGTGGTACTGTTTATGTTATCACATTATTCACTGACCAATTCAGTGTTCTGATTCTTTGAAAGAACTGGATTAATTCTGTTGTATAGATTTTTTAATTTGAAAAATGTACTTGTAGCATATATGTGTCACTGATGGAAGAAAAGTCATTGTTTATCAAAGCTGCTATCAATTTGATTTTCCCATGGTGACCCCAACATTACTGAACATTTCTGATTGGGCTTGAAACATCTAGTTTTGTTGCAAAGACCTGTATATATTTAAATGGCACATCACCAAAGAAAGGTAATTTATAAGTGCATAATATAAGAGACCATTATAGATCATTGTGCTTCCACAGGAAATTCATTGATGTACTTTCCTGACATATCAATTTGGAGCAAATGCCTCTGGATGCTTTTTACTCCCCCCTCCCCCCTCCTCACCTTCCCTGTAAGGCTGGCTGTCCTTTAAAGGAAAGCCATAATAAAACTAATTTCCATCATCACCAAGGGCACTGTGGATGAAAAATGAGCCCACAAGTTGAAATGGACATAAATATTAGATGCCAAAATATATCACTTTTCAAAATGCAATGGGGACTGCTTGTTGTGTGGTCCTGTATATGTTCTCCATCTTATGACAGGGTCATTTCTGTTTCCTTCAGGATGATAAATAGGTGAGAGAGTTCAACTCTGTTACTGGTTTAAATGTATAGGATACAAATCTGTGCAAAAGGTGTTATGTTGTCTCCCCCTTTAATCAAGTCTTGTTGTTCTCACGATAAGCTTAAAGACATTCTAATTTATCGGCTGCAAATTATACCAGAAAGTCTGGGATGCCATTTTGCCATATATCAGCATGTGTACAGAATAAATGTCTTACTAGTAACACCCAGACAGAAATTTATTGGAACTGCATATAAGCCGATGAAAACCTTGATGTTCTTGTGGGAAAGGGAATGGCACATTTTGGAGCTGGTTGACTCTGGACTTTTGTGTTGATTTTGTTGACAATGAAATTCAGAGTGAATTATTTTGCTGTAGAGATGAGGTGACATGCCTGTATCAGTGAATATTTCTATCCTTGTAAAGTCAGGTTCCACTGAACCATCTGCCACAAAAAACAATGATGGCTGCAAATTTGGATGACATTAGCCTGCCAATGTCTACTGTAAGCCATGATTGTACTTGTTTTAGACTATAAAAGCTCAAAACTTGGGCAACCTGATCATTTATCACTTTTAATCTGTTTTCTGGACAACTAATTAGTTTTTTAAAAAATGCTATAAGGAAAAATAAAACAACAACAAAGATCTGAGGTGGACATTAAACTTGAGTATCTAAGAAACTAGCTGTCTGCTGTAGAACTTAAATGTTGCCATTTCTGGGCCATTCTGGAAGTTACTGAAAATATTCAGGGTGTCATAATGGACGCTCTGGAAATGAAAGACTCAGTCTGCTAGGAACTTACAGCTCCAAACAATTGTGGCATCTCTGAGTTCAAGGATCTGTGGAATGAGGCCTACTATCCTGTGGGAGTTAGCAGGTGCTATTGACTCACTTCTATCCTTTGAAAGAGAGACAAAAAGAGGCAACACAAATCTAAGCATCTGTTCAATAACAAACACTGACTCACTGAGCAACAGCTACATCTAAATAATTCTGCAAGCCCTTGGCCTCTTTGTTCCTTGCAACCATTCTGCTGGTGACTGGCAGCACTCTACCCATTTGTGAACTCTTAACATTTGACTGGCTATTGACTGTGTTTTTCTGCTGCCTTGGGTTATTCAGATAACTCATTTGCTGTAATGGCTTCTGGACCATCTGATAACTTCCCTTTCATTTGTCCTTTCATCTTGCTGAATAATCTGTGACTGACTTGGACTGCATGGCTTTACAACCATAGGATTCCTGAGCCACAAGCTGAGTGGAGATAGCACACAGGGTGAAAGTGGCAGTAAGATACTTTCTTATGAACTAACTTTAACAAAAAGCAACACTGGATGCCCAGTCTTTATGAATACTAGAATTTGAGATTTAAAACACATTTATACATAAAGATGTAAAATTTGGATGTTTCCTGCTGAATTCATAAGGATATGGACATTGCAGAGCTTGCACAAATTATTTGTTTGGAATCCAGGATGGCTGGAGGTTTGGGAATTCTAGATCTGAAAGTACCTTTCCCAAATTCTGGAAAATGTCACCATAATAGTAACTATTCAAAAGATGCATAAGTAATGATCAGTATTACCTTATGGTGATCACTAACCCATACATTTAGGACATTCAGGATAATATATTATCTGGATTAAGAAAAACTTCACTGTGTTAAGGAAACTGCATGTAAAGAAAGAGAAAAAGAATATAGAAGATCAATATACCTCATCCCAGAACAGCAGGTAACATTATCTACCCTTTCCAATTGCTTCCTCAGCATGCATCTTTTAGTTTCAAAAACTGTAGTGGGTCAAAAGAAAATGGAAGTTTTGAACAACCGTGAAGCAAAGAGTGGCTCTCGATAGCATCCAGGTGAGTAAAGTGTTTAACAATTCCCCTTCTAAAGAGGACAAGTGAGCAAACAATGTCGCATGAGACAGGCTGAAAGCCACTAAGAAGAAAATAGAATAAAAAAGAAACACCCCCAAAGCAGCATGTGATTTATCACTGTAGAAATGAGGAGGCTATACTGGTTTGATTTCAGAAGACTAGGGATGATTTCAAGCTATTATACACTATTGTTATGATGCATGACCACAATATATCAGTTCTTGCACAGACTATATATATATGGCCATTTGCCCCTGCTTGAGTATAGTATAATCCTAAAATGGCTTCAGAGCAACACTGTGAGACAGCATAATCTAAATCCCTGTGCCGCAAGTGCCAGCATTTATCCTGATAGAGAGAGACATTCCTTCCTTAGAACAATAATTTCATGCCTCCTGTCTTAAAGAGAAGGAAGAAGATATGACACCTTCTACTAATATACAAATGTCATTGTAGCTTCTGAAAAGGCAGTCATGTTGGAGTAAATAACTCCCTATTTGGGCATCCCTTTATCTTGGTCTTCAAAAGTGGATTGTTGGCTAGCACCTTGCCTAGGAAATCTTTTCAAGCCTTCAGTGATGTCTACTGCTTGTTTGAGGACAAATAGCACTTTGCACTATGCCTGCATCTGATATAGGAATCCAGGAGCTGTTTCCCTAAAATAATACTTTTAAAGCTCTGGTTCAGAGGGTTCAGTTAGAATTCTAGACAGTACAAGTCCTTTTGGGATGAGTAAGAAAGCTGGGGAAAGAATAATAAAATTCTTAAAAGTAATCAAGGGAAACTTGTCACAAATGGTATAATCTCAAACAGTAAGTATTAAAATATTTTAGAAGGTTATGACCAATTAGAAAGTCTACATGTTAGAGTGGTTTAAATGATGGATTGGGACTCTGAAAGACCAGAGTTTAAATCTCCATTCAGCTATGAAAACCCACTGGGTGACCATGGGCTAATCACACTCTCTCATCCTCAGAGGAAAGCAAAGGCAAACCCTTCATGAATAAGTCCTACAAAGAAAATTCTATGATAAGTTTGCTTTAGTGTCTTCCTAAGTCAGAAGTGACCTGAAGGCACACAACAATTGCAGGTTCACCCGTTGAAACTGGAAGTCACGTTCGTACTTCAGTGCTAAGCTGTCATCCGGTGTTTGTCCAGCATATTAAATAAATGCTCAACACTTGAACTGGGGAGGTGAGATTTCGATGATTAAGAAAGAACATTTATGGGGGGGGGGGAGAGAAATCCATATTTTGATTGTCTTGAGTTAGAGCTCCATCAAATATTTAACCTGATAATACCACCCAGTGTCAACTGAAACACTCTTGGATTGTGTTTCAAAGCTCCTCTTTCTTTTAGATGAGGAATATATAATGTTTAAATAGTATAGGAACTTAAAATTATTTATCTACCTTCAAGAGTGAAAGAGATGACACTCTGACCTGGAAAACCCTCTATGACTCACATATATACTCTGTGAATTATTCTACTGACACTCTGGCTTTTTTTAAAAAAGGTTCCCTGAGTGAGGATGAAAAAGGTTGAAAAAATTCAAAAGAAAAGCTGAAGGCATTGTTTGCCCTCTGACTGAACTATATTTGTTTTCTATGGTAGGAGTTTACTTCAGTTATGTTTGTAGAATGTCAACCAAGGGCAGACGCTGGTATAAAGGAAAATTCCCTATGATAACTGGCCTCCAGTATCTTTTATTGTTCCTGTAGCCTATACGAGTAGACTCCTCATGTTCATATTCATTAGAAAATGTCATTTCTACTGCAGATCAGTTATAATATGAATATTCCTTACTTAAGTGAATGGTGACATGTGAACACTTCATGTGTTTGTGTGTGTGAATCTTGAGTTAGATCAAAGGCTATGTTCCAGGCTTTATAGTTTTGATTACGTTTGTCAACTTGATGTCTGGCAATTCTTAGGTATGAATCTGCCATTTGATCCATCTCATCCTTGGTTGCAGCTCTAGGCTCCCACCCTGATGGTCTGAAACTTCTCTTGATCTAGATTTGCAATTACAGCTTGGAGGTAGGGCTATTTTTGAGTAGACAATGACAAAGTCTACTCAAGTCAAGAGTGTATCCTTGACTATAACATGGGAGATAATGGCACATAGAAAGGACCACTTTGTACCTGTTCTCCAATCATAGAATGACTTTTGTAGATTTGCCAAATAATGTACTCATTGGGAAATATTTAAAGGCCTTTAAAAAAGTTATCTTGGTCTTGTTTTTGATGCTTTTAAGTTGAGCTTTGCTCAAACAGTTTATAGATGTATGGCTTCTCCCCTCAAACAAGACAAAATGAAACAAGATTATTTAGATAGTATTTATTTATAGGAATTAATCCTATTTTGACTAAATACTTACAAATATTTAGCCTAAAGAGGACCAATTTATTTCACATCATGAAATGATTGAGGATTTTATACAGCAGCATAGAAAAACACATTCTATTAATGCTACAATTATGGCAACCTGAGGGAATCTGATTTTCCAAGCTTTTGTGATCCCCCTGTCTACTATTTTTAGAAGGATACAAAAATTATAAAACTGACAAACACCAACTGGGGTGGGAATTGTACATTATTCGTTTTGTATTTCAAGGACAATTCCTGTCAATTGGGAAGCTGAAGTGGTATGGTCAACTTCTCCTTTGAATGGACTGTGAAATAAATATTTTATAATCTTTCCAAATGTATCATTTGTCACATAAGAAACTTTACACAAAATAGACTGTGCTAATATCAATGTGGGCATGGTAATCTAAGCCCATTGCTGATCATCACCATCACACACAATAATCATTGCTTTAATAAAACATTGAACATGAAGGAAATACAATTGCTGTTCTCAGCTACAGCTTTGAGGGCATACAAGCACCACTCCTCAAATAGGCTTTAGTTAAATTGAAATATACACACTGTGTATTATTCAGAAATTATATACCAAAGATAGCCATTGAGCAGAAGGATTTAGGGGGGAAACACTACTACCAAATATCTACTTAGTTTTGTTTGTTCATATGAAAACAACTGTTTTCAATAGCCCTTTTCAATATGATCCACCTCCTAGATTTATGGCGAGATATAAAATATTAACTATACAAAGTTTTTGCAAATGAGAACATTTCCTTTATTAATCAATTAACCCAGAGTTGGCCTATGACATTTTGTGAACTGAGGCAAATAGTACCCCTATTTTCCAGACTCATGGGACTTTATTGCATGAGGCAGGTAAACTCTATCATAAAATGGCATACAAACACCCCATTCTTAATGTGTTGTCGAAGGCTTTCATGGCCGGGATCACAGGGTTGTTGTATGTCTTTCGGGCTGTGTGGCCATGTTCCAGAAGTATTCTCTCCTGATGTTTTGCCCATATCTGTGGCAGGCATCCTCAGAGGTTGTGAGGTATGGATAAACTAAGTAAGGAAAGGAAAGAATATATATCTGTGGAGAGTCCAGGGTGTGGCAAGAGTCCTTTGTCACTGGGAAGCCAGAATTAATGTTTCAGTTAATCACCCTAATTAGCATTGAAAAGGTTTTGTCTCTTGCCTGGGGGGCATCCTTTGTTCAGTCATTAGCTGTCCTCTGCCGTCAGAGTGTTGGTTCCCATCTACTGTTTTGATTTTAGAGTTTTTTAATACTGGTAACCAGATTTTGTTCATTTTCATGGTTTCTTCCTTTCTGGAAGTTGTCCACATGCTTGTGGATTTCAATGGCTTCTCTGCTTCTTCCATTCTTATCTGCTTCTTCCCCATGATTTTCCTGTCCTCACTATTGATGGGTAAAACCAATATCCAGAATTTTCCTTGATGCAATGAGTTTGTTCCACTTCTATGCCAGCATGCTGGTAGCAAACTGATTTTAACTGTGGGATTGTCCTTATCTCCCTGCTTTTCCTACTCCCAAGATGTATATTTTATAGTTATATTTTACTCTTGTTTTTCAAAGCTGAAATTGTGAAATTGTTCTGAAATAGAAGTTAAATAAGTATGGAACTGTGGAAGTACAGGAAGGTGGGATTACAAGAGTAAGCGGAAGCATCATCATAAGACTATGTTGACACTTTGTCACACCTGAAGAGAGGAGTGATATCTAAGATGCCCAACCTAGTAGCATTACTGTAGTGGGAAAGTGGCTCACGTGATAAAGACTATGGTAAACACAGTATCTTAAATGAGGATGGGAATTATGTGGCTCTCTGGGTATTACGGAACTTTAAATCCCAAATTCCTCACTATTATTTGTACTAACTTAGTTGGCTCAAGGTTGCTACTCTGGATGGCTTCATAATTTCTACTCTACTTGTGGAGTTACCAAAATATTTTGGTATTGGAGGGGCTGCCAGATTTAAGTACTGAAAGCAGTAGTGAAAATCTGTGTGTGTACACACACACACACACACACACAGTATGACATGCATTCAGTTTATATGCCTGTGTTAAAAAGCTCCTTTCACCTGCCAAGGTTAATTCTGATGACATAAGTTTAAACAAAGCCAGACATGTGTCAATGGTGA
Organism: Anolis carolinensis; assembly: GCF_035594765.1. Classification (NCBI taxonomy): domain Eukaryota; kingdom Metazoa; phylum Chordata; class Lepidosauria; order Squamata; family Anolidae; genus Anolis; species Anolis carolinensis. Next base: position 23,466,039 of record NC_085845.1, on the reverse strand, counting down.
CTCATAAATGCATATTAGAAAAGGAAATTAAGGGTCAGCTTTGATGGCTTCTGGATGTTATCAATACCCTTTGGAATGGACGGCCCTGGTTGTACAATCAAATATGATTGATTACCAGGAATTATGTATTAAGCACTTAACCACTGGCACTCAAGCAAGTGACAACTTTAGTTGTCATTGTTATGCTAATTTGCAATTTTGCAAAAATGATGATGAACTAAATTGACTTCATTTATTTTGCCATAGTCTATACTCTGTTTTCATTATTCTAAGTGTGTGAACAGTTCTGTGAATATCTTACAAAGGGTGTCAAAGGACTTTCCTTTACTAGGTGCTGTAAATAAAATGGCAAGTTTAATTAGCTAACTGGAAGAAAATGACTTGAAGGCACAAAACAACAATAACAAATTAAACTGCAGAACTTAATCAGTTTAAGTATTTGTAATGGGCAACAGGTATTCTTAGTAGTGTGTTGAGTTGATGAACCTCACCATTTTTCCACATGGAAGTAATAGCCAGCAGAACAAACATCTTTCATTTGGTCTGGCAACTGGCTGTTAAGGTAAATTTGGGGGTGGGTGGGATTCAGAACTGTAGAAATAATGTCACAATCAAAACCATGGATACGCATTAGTCTAGCTAACAGATTCATAACTGCACAGCAGGATGTCAGCCATTGTCTTTGATACAGTATAAAGTTTTCAAGAACTTATTTTGCAAAGGATGGAAAGCATTCTTAGCAGCATAATCCTATCCTTCAGGATATGTAATCTTCCAGATGTTACTGAACTATAATTTGCAACAGCTCTAGCCAACACAGTCAAAATTAGGAGATGTGCGAGTTGTTGTGGAACAACATTTTGAGGCACACTCCATTCTTACGCCTGTTATACATGAGTGTTCACTTCCTCATTGCATTTTTGAAATCTAGAACTACAGTATAAATATTGTGTTAGAAACACTGGAAGTGCTAGAAAGGGGCAATGCTAGAGGCTAGTCAAAATGCTGATGTACAGTGCCCCAATATCCCTAGTCTTTTTACTTCCCAATCAAAGACTAGAAATGAGGAGATTAAAAATACAATTATTTAGTCCGCAGAAGAACTAAGGGGTAGTCTACAATCAAGTCAAGTGAGTGCCAAAGTTGACTGTTCCTGAATCATGGGTTTTATAGTCTCAAATTGACACAAGCACGCACACGTGCACAAGAAATCAAAACATCCTTTCTCCCTCTTTCCTGTCTGTAATTTCCGCCTCTCAGCTTATCCTTCAGCTCAGCACCTCTGTGTCGCTTTCTGTTCCTAAACATCCTTTGTTTCCCTTTGTTCTGTAAATAATTCCTGCACCCTCCCCATCTCTGTCAGGTCAGACTGATCTCTCTCTACCTCTCACACACTTTGCCTAGCAACATGTATCTATCCCAAATTCCTTCACTCTTCTAACTCCTTTTTACGCCTTCTTGCTCACCTCTCCTTTTTCTTTTACCCATTCTAACTTCTTCCTTGTGAAACTCACTTTAAATTTCCTAGTCCCAGCATAAGAGATAGGGAAACAAACATTTTTTTATTATATTTTTGGAAAGGGACATTTAACATTGACTGTGTTGCCTCAAAATCTTTACATTACATAATCTCTCACCAAACCACAACTCAATATAATATAATATAATTTAAGGAATTTGTAGTTGGGTGAGGTGCCAGCACTCTTTGACAGGCTAAAGACCATATAAAACTACACCTCTCATTATTCCATAGCATTGAACCATGGCAGTTAAAGCAGTGTCAAACTACATTAATTCTATTGTGTGAATACACTCTAAGTTAATGTTTACAGTGTTTACCCTGTAAGTACCACGCGACTGGCTAGATACACATTGCACTACCTATACAAACATCTGTTGCACTATAATATAATCTGAACATTTTCTAATTTTTCTCTTCTACTGCAACCACATTGCATTTCTTTTTCGGTGCTAGCATTGGTTAACAAAACACACACCTGTATATACTTACATAATGCTATTTGCTTATTTACCCTCAGATAACCTTTATAATGTTCCACTAGCTCTCGCTGACGGAAACAATATATTAAGGTAAAATTGAGCAGTTTGTTCACAATAATTCTCTGCAACCGCCAGGCTTTGCAGTGCATTGGACATATATACTCTTTCACTGTGAGAATTTATGGCTCTCTTAGAAGGGGGAAACTTGTTTATTTGTATGTTGATTTGGGACACCATGATAAACTGACTGAAATCTGACAGTTGCCTTAGACAGCAGTTTTCCTCCCTACCCTTCACTCAATAGCTGCACTTCCAAGAAGGGAAACATCAAATCACGAGGACAAGTAAATGACAGAACTGGCTGAATGTCAGCCTTCAAAGATGCTATGTGTCATCTGAGCAGATAAAAAAGCACCTTGGACTTTTTAATTTATTTTAGCTCTCAAGTGAACTATTTAAAGGAGTGAGATGCACCGATAAAGTTGTATTTGGACAACTTTCAGTAACAGAAATGGATTCAGTGGGACAATTCTCAGCTAAACACAGTCTAACTTTCCAAGTAAAAAATGGGACCTATATCTCTGCTTGTCTTGTCTTTGCAAAGGAGAAGGAATAAACTAAATTGATCTAAACAGATAATGTGCCTTGTGACACACGGAGGGAGTTATGTTCAATGACCTTTTAGGTTGGAGGTACTACAATGTATTAATTTTGTATCAAAAAATGTTTGGTATTCTAGATGTATAAGTTCTTCTAAATTGTGTTTCTTTATGTGAAATGTGAGGGTCAACACTATTAGAGCATGCATACTTTTACAATTGCAAGAAGGCTTACACCTCAGGGGGGGGGAGCTCCTTCTCACGAGGGGAGAGGAAGAGGCGGGGCGCTTCCCTCTCCCTCTCCTTTCTCTAGAAGGAGCTCCTTCTTGTGAGAGGAAAGGTAGAGGCAGCAGCGATTGTGGCCTGCTTCCCTGGGCCGAGGGAAGGGGGAGGAGAGGGGGAGGGGGGCCTAGTGGCCCCTCAGATAATCCAGAGCCTTGGTTCACCTGAGGTCGGATTACCAAGTTTTTATTGTATTACATTGTGCACTCCTGAACTACATTTGGGGACAACAAGGGCTTACCACATGCATTTGAATCATTTACTACAGGCACTTATAATAAGAATTGGCAGCAATTAGAGATAGAATCATAGAACCATAGAATAGTAGAGTTGGAAGAGACCTCATGGGCCATCTAGTCCAACACCCTGCCAAGAAGCAGGAAATCGCATTCAAAGCACCCCCGACAGATGGCCATCCAGCCTCTGCTTAAAAGCCTCCAAGGAAGGAGCCTCCACCACAGTCCGGGGCAGAGAGTTCCACTGCCGAACAGCCCTCACAGTGAGGAAGTTCTTCCTGATGTTCAGGTGGAATCTCCTTTCCTGTAGTTTGAAGCCATTGTTCCGCGTCAGAGTCTGCAAGGCAGCAGAAAACAAGCCTGCTCCCTCCTCCCTAGGACTTCCCCAAAAACCTGAACCTTTAATAAATAGTTACAACATCTCTTGATCTTGATGGGAAAGGATGTTCCCACACAATGAGACACCTCAACTTGTCTGATTTTGGGAGTAAGTAGGTTTTTCAAGGAAGCTCATATTCTGAGTTCCACCAAATCAAATTTTACATTCATTAGTATTTAAAATTAATACATCTACAGCAACATCGGAGAACAATTTCATTGTGAAAAATGTTGATACTATTGCTGATACCCGAGGTACCAAGGGCTTTTTATATTTCATGGTTTTATCATCCCATGAACAAAAACTAAATATTTTCATCTGCTCACAGATGTAGCTATTGTTTCATCATTCTCCAGTCTATTTCATCTTCTTTTATGCTTCTTTTCATCTTCTTTTCTTCACTGCTGTGGAAAAATAAAATGCATTGTCCACTCTTCTTTTAATAGCCAGAAATCCTTCAAACACGATATATCAATACTAAAAAGAAACTATTAAATAGTAGTTGTTGTTGAACAGGAATCACTGGGATGGTGATCAGTAATCCTATTTCATCAAAATAAATTGAGTATTACTTGCATTAGGATGATAGGAATAGGCAATTTTATGAGGTCTCTTAAGGTTAAGATTATTTGAGACGAGAAAGAGTTTATTAATAACAGCTGAATCCTGATGCTTATATTTTAATTATTAGACAATCTTACTTTATTCTTACATTTGTGTTGTTATTCAGAATGATTTGTTTTTAATTTAATTTAACATTCAGTTTTGGCATTGTGTTTTTTGTGTGTTATATCTGAAGTAAGATCAGCTTTTGTGTACTAATATCAAATCTGAGAATAAAAAATTGCTAATAAAGCATCCTGATACAGATCAATGAGGAGGAATCTAAAGGACATTAAAGGACTATTAAAAATACTGTATTTCCTCGAATCTGGCTATTGGCCTTGCCAAAATCAGTTTGCACATTAGATTCATGTAATACAGTAATCCTTTTTTCTCCATAAACTTTTATTATGCATTAAAACATTTTCACACAAATTAAAAAAGAAAATAGAAAAGGGAGAGAGGGTTTTGGACATCTGATTATAGATTGGTACTAAATCACCGAGGAAGAGGAAGGGTTTGAGGGGGAGGAGAACTTATATCTTCAACTCAAATACTATTATACACATCACCTAAAGTTTTGAAAGTTCCAAATGTACTCTATTACAGAACAGAATACCCTCTTGCTGTCCAATGTCAAGAACAGCCGTCATAACTTCTCATACTATCCAATGTTCTTCCAATATTCAATTCATTTTGTTAGCAAGTTAATATTGTATAAGTGATAATTCACAGTTACATTGCCATGTTTTCTTCTTCTTCTAAACACTACTCAAACATTATGTATTTATATATTTGTGTGTGTGTGTGTGTGTGTGTGTGTGTGTGTATAATATCTAAATATGTTGTCAAAGGCTTTCATGGCTGGGATCACTGGGTTGTTGTATGTCTGTATGTTTGGTTCAGATACGTAGATGACACCTTCACAATTTGGAGCCATGGAGAGGAAGAACTCAGCAAGTTCCTGGACCATCTTAACAGCATCCACCCAAACATCCAATTCACCATGGAAAAAGAAAAGAAAGGAAAACTGCCATTTCTAGATGTTCTGGTCATCCGCAAACCCAATCAACAATTGGGCCACACAGTTTACAGGAAACCTACACACACAGATAGATACCTTCATAAAAACTCCAACCATCACCCAAGTCAAAAAAGGAGCACAATCAAAGCCCTGACAGACCGTGCACAAAGAATCTGCGAACCTCACCTCCTCCAAGGTGAACTAAACCACCTAAACTGGGCTCTACAGGCCAATGGATAGTCCACCACAGACATCAGAAGAGCTGCAAGTCCAAGAACAAGCCATGAGAGTCAAGACAAAGATCCACCCAGAGGAAAGGTGTTCTTACCATACATCAAGGGAACCACTGACCGCATAGGCAAACTGATGAAGAAGCACAATCTATAAACTATCTACAGACCCACAAAGAAAATCCAACAAATGCATATTAAATTTGATGGTGCATTAGGCTTGAGTAAACATGGGTAATCATCTTTGTGGAATAAGAATAGCACCAGGAAAACTTGCAGTATAAGATCATAAAGTTGTCCTAGTGTCTTTGTGTCAGTGTTAACCACACTGCCCCTATATCCCAGGATCTGATCCCAGATTATCTACTTATTCTACTGGCAGTGGAGACTCATATAATCCAGAGCCCTTTCACACAGTCAGATAACCCAGAATATCAAGGCAGAAAATCCCTAAATTTCTGCTTTGAATTGGAGGCAATTCCAGACAGGACTTTAATTCGCACTCAATGTGTCACGCCCGTCAATTGGGGTTCTAAATTTGCAACCCCCTTTCTTCAGAAGCTTTGTTCTCTGGTTAAGGAGAATACCCAAAACAAACTGTCTCTTTAACAAAGAAAAGGTTTATATAAAGGTATTTACAACAACAGCAGAGTCCTTGGATTATTCAGCTGCTTCCACATGATGATTTGTAAACAATAAAGTCCTTATCTTCAGCAAGAAGCCACAGTCTTGTTCTTCAGACGTTGCAGCAACAATACACCTCTGGCAACTCCAACTTGGACAAATCAGCTCCAGCTCAGCATACAATGTTCAAACAGCCTCCACAAGCTCCAACCTCCAAACTCAGGTTCCAACCTCCAAACTTCCAACCTTGAGTAACATAATGTACTTAGTCTCCATTAGTAGTACTCCATCTCTAGCAGGTGGCTTGATTGTTGCTAGCCATACAGTGATTGGTCATGATCCTTACAATCACTTACCTATTTTCACTTAAGAAATGATATAAAACTCTGACACAATCATGTTTAAAAAAACGAATTTTCCTCCTCCCCCTTCTACTGGCACACAATTTCTGCGCACCAGGAGAAGGCTGACAGCAGGGAAATGCCGGCCAGGTAATTCCTTTTACTTTTTAAAGCCTTCCTGGGGGTTTTGGAGAAGGCATTAAAGCTCTCTCGGATATTCTGGGCTGAATCAGACCAGAAAACTTGAGAGGGCTGTTTGGACTTCTGAGGGGGCATAAAGACCGTTTTACACTCTGCTAAACTTACAGAACTCTGGGTTGTTGTATGTCTTTCGGGCTGTGTGGCCATGTTCCAGAAGCATTCTCTCCTGACGTTTCGCCCACATCTATGGCAGGCATCCTCAGAGGTTGTTTGGAACACAGTTAAGTTTGTAAGAAGAATTTATTGGAGACGACTTTTCAATTTCTGATAGTAAAGGGTCACTTACAAATACAGTGCGTCTGTTTTAATACTCAGAATTGGAAGTGTCTCCTAGGCTGGATCTATACTGTTCAATATCCCAGGATCTGATCCCAGATCAGCTGGATTATATGAGTCTACACTGCCAGATAATCTGGGATAAGAAGACAATCTGGGATCCGATCATGGAATATAGGGCAGTGTAGATCCAGCAATAGAGACAGTAAAGGGGAAAGAGAATGATAGACATATTATTAATTCTGCACTTTGTGTAATACTAGAGCATTATAGAAAAAAATCAGATAGACAGAGGCAGCTGTTTTTGGATCTTCCTATCTACCAAACATCAGTGAACCTGGCACTTTGTTTATTCAGTTTTCAAGTGTTTTATTTCCCTGCATTTTCAAGGTAGAAGTAGCCCTTGAAAGTTAATTTGCATTTACACAATGATGTCAGTGTGGGATGTCAGCCAAAGTGCCCTTGGTGGAAACAAAATCATGTTGCCACTTCAAGCATCAAAGTGAAGCTCTTAATGGATAGGCTCCTGTTTTTAATTTAATGGGAAGCAAAACAACAAATAATAAAGAAGCTTCTTACCTAAAAATGACAGAGCATTGAATGGAGAAATTGGACAAAGTCTTTCTTTCTAGAAAAAGCACAACCAGATGAATCCATTTGTATATAGCCCGTAAAAAACTTTCCCCCCAATTTTCTGACAAGATCAATATGACCTGTGGATCTGTTAGAAGGGTTAAAAGACTCATAAAATTGGAGGAATCACAGGGGTCATCTAGTCCAACCTCTTGCCATGTGGGAATACACAGGTAAAGCAAAAGGAGAGACCACCATGTTCTGAATTACGACCTCAACAGATGTAATTTATGTTATATATTTCTGTGTTACCCCCCCCCCCCAACATCTATCCTCTAGACTGCCCCACTTTCATGTGTCCCTGTCCACAGTGGAGTACCCTCTGTCCTTCTCACTCCGGGTTTTATCTTTGTGTTCATGTGGCCTGCCCTTGTTTTACTGTTTTTTTTATTTCTTGATGTAATGTCTATTATCATTTATTGTATTACTTTTAATTGTGCTATGATATGCTGTTTTTATATTTTATTATATTGTATTGCTCTGGGCATGGCCCCATGTTAGCCGCCCCGAGTCCCCATTGGGGAGATGGCAGCGGGGTATAAATAAAGTTTTATTATTATTATTATTATGGGGGCTGAATTTGGCAGCATTACCAGTACCCCTTCCCTTTTGCCATGGAGCCTGCTGGCTCCCATCCCATGATACACAGCTACTTCTGGCAGGGCTCTGCGTTAAAAGGGAAGGGGAATACACATATGCTGCATCCGTGGCAACACAGGAGGCATTCCGTGTTGCATACAAATCTATGGGCAATGCGGAGTGTGGGGCGACGGGTTCCCCATGTCACCCGTAGGGCAACACCGTTTCACCACAATGCATGGTGATTCTGGTGGCAAATGAGATGAGGTCCTTAGTCTATTCGACAGTCAAACATATTTTGCTGTTAGGAAGTGCTTCCTTATTTAAGTGAAATCTCTTTTCTTGAAATTTGAATTCTTCGATTCATGTCCTAATTGCTGGAGCAGCAGAAAATGAGCTAATTCCATCTCCTGTGTGATATCTCTTAAGATTCTTAAAGATGGCTACATCTCAATCTTCTCTTCTCCAGGATAAACAGGATAAACATGCCCTCCTGTTAACGTATTTCACATTCTATACTTTTTGGGGGCCCTGGTGGCACAGTGCGCTGAGCTGCTGAACTTGCAGACCAAAAGGTCCCAGGTTCAAATCCCAGGAGCGGAATGAGCGCCTGCTGTTAGCCCCAGCTCCTGCCAACCTAGCAGTTCGAAAACATGCAAATGTGAGTAGATCAATAGGTAATGCTATGGCAGGAAGGTAATGGCACTCCAGGCAGTCCTGCCGGCCACATGACCTTGGAGGTGTCTATGGACAATGCCGGCTCTTCGGCTTAGAAATTGAAATGAGCACCAACCCCCAGAGTCAGTCACGACTGGACTTAACGTCAGGGGAAAACCTTTACCTTTACTACTTTTTGAAATATAGATTCCAGAAATTAAAAGAGTATTCCACATGAAGTCTGTCCAACAGAGTGGTACTCTTACTTCCTTCTTTTTAGATTCTATACTCCTAGAACTGACTGACTTGTTTTGTTACTACACCACAGTACTTAGTTTTTGGTCTACCAAGATCCCTTCTCATTACCATTTTTGCTATTCAAATTCATATTAGTTTTTATTCAGCTCTCCAATCTGTTAATGTCATCTTTAATTCTCATCCTTTTATCTAGGGTATTATCTGCCATTCCTAATATGATGTCATTTGCAAAACTGATAGGTATGTGCTGTATTCTATCATCTTTTTCACTTGTAAAGATGTTGAATACTTCAGGTCCTTAGTTATTTCCTTCCAGAGAAGTGTGCATTCCTTGGCTTCAATCTGTCAAATCTACTCAACAGTAGCATTATCTAACTACAAAAAACTACAACCACTATTGAGGAAAAATTAAATAAAGAAATTTGAGATCACTAGTAATTCCCACCTCTCTCCATTCAACTATCCTATCTCCAACAGAGCTGTGACCCCTAAAATTAGCACCAAAACGTAACCCACCAGCTACATATAAATTCCCTTTTAGTTGAACCTGTTATCCCATCAAAAGAATGTGCTATTTATTTAAACATTTCCAAAATAATAAGCCATCTTCCACACCCTTAGTGACATCCAATCAGTGAGTCTAACTCTTCATTCCCATGTTGACATCACATGGACATCAAAAAAGCTGTTCTCAGAGTAACACATTTTCAAACAAAGTTCAAATGCCAAACTAGCTTTCCCCTTTGAGTTCTACTTTATTCTTCTGATCAAGGTACTCCACTTCATTGTTCTCTTCTTCTTTGGGCTGGGAGAAGATTATATCCGAAGACAAGAATTGACCCACAAATGGAAGCTTCTTAAAAGGTACAAACTCATAAAGAATCTCAGATCCCCAAAATCAGGATATGTCTATGATGGGTCTACAGGTGTCTCTTGTCTAATATAACAAACCCAACAAACAACCTAGTCATACTTACTAAAATAAGCATCCTAGGACACTTTGTGTGGCTTCTGGCGGAGGTCCCACCCCCAACCAGGATGAAAGTGTTCTTTGACACTTCTCCCCAAACACAGAGGCCTTCCCATGTTGTGATGGCTTCAATGGAGTCAGCATGCTTTGGTCCTATTTGAGCGATGCCTCCCTCACATGATGGGGGAAGCATCGTCATGCCAGAGTGGTGTGCAGGGTGATCAAGTTACCCCTCACACTGGGAGCGGGGCGGGGGGGGGGGGTCCTTGTGTGATGAGTTGGTAAGGCCACCCCTGAGCTGCCACTGACATTCAATAAAAATACCTGCTGATACTTTGTTAATTATAAGTTCCAGACAAATTACTACTCCCTCATTTTCATATCCTGAAATGATACAAAACAAAACTGCTATTTTGGCCTTCCAAAACATTTTATTATCTTTTACCATAGGAGCCCCCGGTGGAGTAGTAGATTAAAGCCTCATGACTTGAAGGTTGGGTTGCTGACCTGAAGGCTGCCAGGTTCGAATCCCACCCGGGGAGAGCGCAGATGAGCTCCCTCTATTAGCTCCAGCTCCATGAGAGAAGCCTCCCACAAGGATGGTAAAAGCATCAAAACATCCAGGTGTCCCCTGGGCAATGTCCTTGCAGACGACCAATTCTCTCACTCCAGAAGCAACTCAAGTTGCTCCTGACATGAAAAAAAAAACTTTTACCATATACCATAGTGTGTCAGATAGGTGGGAGTTTTAGGTGAAAACATCTGGAGGGTTTAAAGGGTTCCACTCTTGTTCTACTCTGTGAATATGTATGTATAGCAACACATCTTGCCAAAATAGTTATATTAAAAAGATTGCACAAACTGCAGTTTTACAGAGATAGCTGACACGTTATAATATGACAAAGAGACATGAAATGTGAGAAGCATTCATACTCAAACTTTAATTAAGAAATGTTAAGATGCACTAATGATTATTAAGAAAAGGAAGCTGCCAGTCTTCTGCCAATCCAATAAGGTATGATTAAGATGTCTTTTACAATTTTGCAGGTATTGAACTGCAAACTCATACCAACATTAATTCACTCCAAATGTTCATTGATCTGTTCTGGAACTAGTCAAAGACAAATTATATGCTAGCACAAAGAAAAGAAAAGATGGAGAAATTCTCACTGTGTAATTACTGTACTCATATTTGTTTTCATACAGGGACAGTTTTATTTGTTGAGAAATCTCTCTGTCATTTTTTCAGGCAAAGAATGCCAGGTTGTCATCTTGGGGCTTTGTGCATTTAAATCAAGAAAACTTCAGTGTGCTATTTGTACATGAGTTTTATCTTGGGTTAGATGCTTTCCATATTCATGCTGTGTCATTTAACATTATAGGAAGCAATTTCTGTGAAACATCTTTAACGTACTGGTAAACATTATGATTTTCCTACAAAGCCTTGCTCCTCATGCCAATTGGAAGAGACTACAGTTCAGTGGTAGAATTATTTATTTATCTATATGATTTTTCAAAAAAGGTATCCTATAACCAGAGAATTAAAGAATTGATGGAGAATGACTAACAGCAAAAGAGAGCCTATGGATGAGGTAGAATAAGGAGCCTCCTATCAGCCTCCTCCCACCAGACTCAAATCAAGGAAAAGCTTCATGAGAACCACCACTCCTCTTGATGTTCCTCCAGCAGCAGCAAGAGTATCCCTCTGGGCAGCTAAACCAGGAAATCTCAACTGGATGGCCCCCCATGAGGGTCTTCCTTCGGGGCAAACCAAGAATGGGCAACTTGGAAGTCCCTAAACAGACTTAGAAGCAGAGTGGGCAGATCAAAAGACAAGGTGGCACTACCTGGAGGAATCCTCTACCTTGCGTGACTGTGGAGCAGAACAAACAACTCTGCATATGTATGCTTGCCCACAATGTCCTGCCTCATGCACGGAGGAGGAGTTGTTTAAAGCTACAGACAATGCAGTCGCTGTTGGTCTAAAACTATTTAGCTGCTTGTGATTTCCTTTATTTCATCACTTTTAAATTTATTTAAAATAAATTGACATGAAATAAATAAATAAAATTATTATTATTATTATTATTATTATTATTTCTCTGTATTAATTGTGTCCATTTAAAATCTAACTTGAACAAATGCACATAACTTTACAATGAATGCTTTCAAGATACTGACACACTGATGGAAGAGTTTGACCTGTAGTGTTGAAAAAGATTACACCTGCAGAAAAACAATCAAATGCACTGGAAGCATATCTTGTCTGTGATAGACAGTTTTTTCCAAAAGGGAAAGAAACTTTTTCAGATTTCTGAGACATTGCCAGTGTCAACAGCTACAAATAAAAGGTTATTTTCAACTCTTTTGAAAGCATACATAAGACGTGCAATGGGGCAAGAAAGACTGACTGGGCCTGCATTCTTGAGTGTCCACCGAGGTTTATTGATGGAGCCTGATTTTTGTCAAAGTATATTTAAACATTTTGAAATGTTTCCAATAGGCATTGTGGCATTATTTTGTAACCACTAAATTACCAATTAAGAGTAATTTTCAGATTTTTAAAGACTTGAAACTTTGTAGCTAAAATAGAAATTTGATTTAATCAAGTCTATATCTATATATATATAAAGGATAAAACATTTCGGCCTAGGACAAAGCAACAAAACTACACATCCCAGAAACACTAAACTTGGCAACACAACCCCTCATCCATGCCTCTACGTTCATACAATAAAAAGAAAAGAAAAATAAAGTCCTAATTAGAGGGAAAGGAATAATTGTTTTTTATCCAATTGCTGCCAGTTAGAACTCTGCCCACTTGGTCTCCTAGCAACGTACTCAGCCCAGCGGACAGGCACAGTTAGGCCTCAGGCCTCTTCCCCACTGCCTATAAAATACAGATTATCTGATTTTCACTGGATTATATGGCAGTGTAGACTCAAGGCCCTTCCACACAGCTATATTACCCATTTATAATCTTATATTATCTGCTTTGAACTGGATTATCTTGAGTCCACACTGCCAAATAATTCACTTCAGTGTGCATTTTATACAGCTGTGTAGAAGGGACCTCATATAATCCAGTTCTAAGAAGATAATATAAGATTATAAATATACAGTAGAGTCTCACTTATCCAACATAAACAGGCCGGCAGAACGTTGGATAAGTTGGATAATAAGAAGAGATTCAGGAAAAGCCGATTAAACATCAAATTAGGTAATGATTATACAAATTAAGCACCAAACATCATATTATACAACAAATTTGACAGAAAAAGTAGTTCAATGCTCAGTAATGCTATGTTGTAATTAGTGTATTTACAAATTTAGCACCAAAATATCACAATGAATTTAAAACATTGACTACAAAAACATTGACTACTAAAAGGCAGACTGAGTTGGATAATCCAGAACATTGTATAAGCAAATGTTGGATAAGTGAGATTCTACTGTAATATGAAATAATTACTGTGGTAATCCAGTCCAACCCAATTCTGCCATGGAGGACACAATCCAAGCACGCCCATCAGATGGCCACCCAGCCTCTCAATAATAATACAGTAGAGTCTCACTTATCCAACACTTACTTATCCAACATTCTGGATTATGCAACGCATTCTTGTAGTCAATGTTTTCAATATATCATGATATTTTGGTGCTAAATTTGTAAATACAGTAATTACTACATAGCATTAATGTGTAATGAACTACTTTTTCTGTCAAATTTGTTATATGACGATGTTTTGGTGCTTAATTTGTAAAATCATAACCTATTTTGTTGTTTAATAGGCTTTTTCTTAATCTCTCCTTATTATCCAACATATTCACTTATCCAACATTCTGCCGGCCCGTTTATGTTGGAAAAGTGAGACTTTACTGTAATAATAATAATAATAATAATAATAATAATAATAATAATAATAAGATCATACAATCATAAGGTTAGGAGACACCCCTAAGGATCATCCAGTTCAACTTCCTTCCAACATGCAGGATGACACAAACCAAGCACTCCTGACAGATGGCCATCCAAGATCTGCATAGTAATAATACAAATTGAATAATAGAATCAAACAGTTAGGAGATACCCCTAAAGGCCATCCAGTCCAACCCAACTCTGCCATTGGACGATACAATCCAAGCACTCCCAACAGATGGCCAGCCAGCCTCTCAATAATAATAAGACTATCATACAATCCTAAGGTTAGCAGATACCTCTAAGAATCATCCAGTTCAACTTCCTTATATCATGCAAGAGGACACAATCCAACCACTCCTGACAGATGGCCATCCAATATCTGCACAGTAATAATACACATTGTATCATAGCATCAGACAGTTAGGAGACACCCCTAAAGGCCATCCAGTCCAACCCAATTCTGCCATGCAGGACACAATCCAAGCACTCCCCAACAGATGGCCACCCAGCCTCTACATAATAATGATGATGAAGATGATGATGATGATGATGATGATGATGATGATAATAATAATAATAATAATAATAATAATAATAATAGAAGCATAGAATCCAAGAGTTTGGAGAGACCCCTAAGGGCCATCCAGCCCAACCCTTTCTACTATGCAGCAGGACACAATCCAAGCATTCACAACACATGGACAACGTATAAATACTATTACTACTAGGCTTGATCGATCCATGAAAAATTTGATTCTAAACTCGTTTCAAAACTAGAGGGGGCAGTTTTTCGTTTTTGTTGCTAATAACGAATTTGGCCCCCAAAATTTTTCGAAATTAACGAAAATTCGTTATTTTCGAAATTAATTCGTTAATGGCGGACGCGCATGCACGGTCGCCCCAAAACAGCCCCGGGGGGGGGACTTAGGGGGCTCTCCCGCCCTCATTTTTTGAGTGATCTTCTTCAAACTTGGTACAGTGGTAGAACACATTTAACACTGATAGCTCACCAAAATGTGGAACGTTTCCCTTATCCTCTGATTTTTGGCAAATTTTCATAGCTTTTATAATAAACCATTTTTAAATAATTGCAGAAATCTGTTCCTGGTTTGAAAGTCTTATTTCCTGTTTCATTGGGTTGTCTTTACTGTGAAAGTCATTGTTCTACTTCAGAAACTTTGTTTTTGTGGCTGAAACTTTGTTAAATTGGTGGACCAAACCATAATATGTTCCATCCATGTCGCTTGCACAAAGTTCAGGCAGTGTCATAGATTTTGCCATGTTTCTATGACAGAACCAATTAGGAAATGACATTTATCACCCAGGAACAGAAATCGTAGTACACCATCAAATCATTCCTGACAGATGGCTATCAGCCTCTGAATAAGGAAATTAGTTCCTGGTTTGAAAGTGCTATTTCCTGTTCCATTGGCTTTTCTGGGCTGAGAGTGTGTGACTTGCCCAAGTGGGTGGCAGAGTGGGGAATCATGACACAATTGGAGTCCAAAATTCAAACCTCTTCCTCCCTCCTTCTCTCTAAACTTCTCATACCTTCCAAGAATTCACATACTGTATGAAAGTTTGGTCAAGATGGTCAGAGGAGGGCAACTAAAATGATCTAGGGTCTGGAGAACAAGCCCTATGAGGAGTGGCTTGAAGAACTGGGCATGTTTAGCCTGCAGAAAAGAAGGCTGAGAGGAGTCATGATGTATAATATGTGAGGGGAAGTCATAGAGAGGAGGGAGCAAGCTTGTTTTCTGCTGCCCTGCAGACTAGGACACTGAACAATGGCTTTAAACTACAGGAAAGGAGATTTCACCTGAACATTAGGAAGAACTTCCTCACTGTGAGCTGTTCACCTGTGGAACTCTCTGCCCCGGACTGTGGTGGAGGCTCCTTCTTTGGAGGCTTTTAAGCAGAGGCTGGATGGCCATCTGTTGGGGGTGCTTTGAATGCGATTTCCTGCTTCTTGGCAGAATAGGGTTGGACTGGATGGCCCAAGAGGTCTCTTCCAACTCTACTGTTCAATGACTCTCTGATTCTAAGCGAGGACAAAAGGGGGTGGAGAATGTTAAGAGGAGAGAGGGCCTGGAACACCTGGGAATTGTAGTTTTAAAGCGGGCATAATACTATTGGAGAAACGTTTGCTTCAGCCCAATGCTTTTATAAATGGTCAATATTCAGAGGCTTCCTTCTCCTGCATTTTGAAAGCTATTATGATGAAATTTGCCAGAATGGAAGCAAAAATTAAGTACTCTTTGCCTATCAAGTTTCATAATGTTTGACCCATCCACTGATTTTTGGGGATTTCTGAAGCAACATTTTTTTAAAATGTTAGCAGATAGATAGCCACGCCTCCCTGTCCTTCTTCCTTCCACTTTGATTGGCTTGCTAAGGCTTCTGGGAAATGGAGTTTTTTCTCTCGTTATGGCGAATTGCTTCATTAATGGTCAATATTCAGAGGCTTCGTTCTCCTGCATTATGAAAGCTATTATGATGAAATTTGCCAGAATGGAAGCAAAAATTAAGTACTCTTTGCCTATCAAGTTTCATAATGTTTGACCCATCCACTGATTTTTGGGGATTTCTGAAGCAACATTTTTTTAAAATGTTAGCAGATCGATAGCCACGCCTCCCTGTCCTTCTTCCTTCCACTTTGATTGGCTTGCTAAGGCTTCTGGGAAATTGAGTTTTTTCTCTCGTTATGGCGAATTGCTTCATTAATGGTCAATATTCAGAGGCTTCGTTCTCCTGCATTATGAAAGCTATTATGATGAAATTTGCCAGAATGGAAGCAAAAATTAAGTACTCTTTGCCTATCAAGTTTCATAATGTTTGACCCATCCACTGATTTTTGGGGATTTCTGAAGCAACATTTTTTTAAAATGTTAGCAGATCGATAGCCACGCCTCCCTGTCCTTCTTCCTTCCACTTTGATTGGCTTGCTAAGGCTTCTGGGAAATGGAGTTTTTTCTCTCGTTATGGCGAATTGCTTCATTAATGGTCAATATTCAGAGGCTTCGTTCTCCTGCATTATGAAAGCTATTATGATGAAATTTGCCAGAATGGAAGCAAAAATTAAGTACTCTTTGCCTATCAAGTTTCATAATGTTTGACCCATCCACTGATTTTTGGGGATTTCTGAAGCAACATTTTTTTAAAATGTTAGCAGATCGATAGCCACGCCTCCCTGTCCTTCCACTTCCTTCCACTTTGATTGGCTTGCTAAGGCTTCTGGGAAATGGAGTTTTTTCTCTCGTTATGGCGAATTGCTTCATTAATGGTCAATATTCAGAGGCTTCGTTCTCCTGCATTATGAAAGCTATTATGATGAAATTTGCCAGAATGGAAGCAAAAATTAAGTACTCTTTGCCTATCAAGTTTCATAATGTTTGACCCATCCACTGATTTTTGGGGATTTTTGAAGCAACATTTTTTTTAAAATGCTAGCAGATCGATGTCCCATGCCTCTCCCTCCCTCCCTCTTCCGCTCTGATTGACTGAGAGGCATGCCAACATGGCTTCTCCTCTACAGCTTCATCCGAAGACATCAGAAACAAACGAAAAAAGGTACTTTTATTATTCAAATTCGTAATATTTGTAAGGGCAGTGAGCAGATGGTTCAATATTAATTCAAAATTGCTTACGAAACGAATTTTTAACGAATTTAACGAAATAACGAAAAATTTGCTCAAGCCTAATTACTACACAGGGACATAGACCCCCTCTTCCCTCACCACTTTCACAGTACACAAACAACCAAATGCATCCTAAACATAAAGACAACCATAGAACAGACATTCAATACCACCACTACCTCAACAAGTTCTCACCAACACCACCAGACAACGCCACAGCAACGCATGGCTGGGCACAGCTAGTAAATATATAGAATGAGTCATAGAATTTAAATTATTTTGTGTTATGGACCTACTTTTCATGATTTGCTCCCACAATTCAATACCATCAAGCCTATCAGTCAAAGTTCTGAAAAACTGCATTAATTCTACACTGTAGATGCACCCAAAGTGACATAGTAGGATAACCCCCAAAAGAGTCTTCAGCTGTTTAAATACAGCATGCATCCATACTAAGCCTTTTTTCTTGGACCCTTGAAATAACCCTTTTCTGGCCAAAAAAAAAAAGGAATAAATCCTCCTAGAGTAACAATTACTCTTCTTAAAAATGCAGTGGTCTCAACACTATTTAATTTGAAACTTTTTTTCAAAACCTGAAGTGGAGTTCTGTCCACTTTCCTTTTTCCAAGTGGTATAAGATATCATAGTAATAGGGAGGGAAAGAAGACAAAACAGCCACTCCTATCAAAGAAAAAAAAAGGGTGCTTTAAAGTTTGGATGCATGAGCTATAGTATAATAACATTTGTAAAGGATATGTAAAATAAAATTTCACTGGAAAAGTGAACAAATTTATTCAGTGTTGAAATCAAGAAAGCTGAATACTGGAACATATGGAAATATTAGAAAAGCTGTGGAAGGAAAATAAACAATGACAAGATGAACAAATTCTATTACTTACAATGTTATCAAATATATGCAGTTTCAGCTTTACACACACCACTTAATGTATCCCTTTTTGAAAATATGTTTTTTTTGTAATTTTCTAATAAACACTTTTTAGACAAAATGAGTTTAAATTAAATTTTCAGTGCAAGTTTTTTTAAGCAAATCATAGATTAATGTTTCATCGGGAATGGAATAAATTTATTGATGAAGATGTGGAAACGTGATGTGAACTGAAAATAGCCTGATTTGTCCATCCTTAATCTAAACATGGATTCTGTGTAAAAATACTGATACAATGTGTTGTCGATACTGATACAATACTGTCTAAATATCATCATTACATCTTGGCCATTTGGATAAATGTAATGGCACTGCAATTTTTCCTAGTTACTCATAATTACAATGTAACCACAGGCACTCTAATTACCATGCAACTACACTAGGTTATGCTCTTCCTATTGTAATTAAAATTAGTTCATATAATTGGATGGCTGATTTCATTATGACTTAGCTTGTCTCTGATTTCATCATGGAATGCATTATGATGTAGTTAGGGTTTTTTATTGGAAAAAAAATAGAAATTTCAGTAAATGAGGTATCTAGTTCATAAGTCACTAACAGGAGGGTTAACTACATGGGTTAAATACACTTTATAGTCCAATGAATGTAATCACATAGCAATTATATGGAAGTTACAATAAAAATATAAAGTGCAGTTTTACCATTGGTTATTACTTCCCCCAGAAAATGCTATATCACAAGCCCTTGCCAGTGTCAACACTCATTTACTATGGCACAATTCTATTCCGTTGTTTCTGAGAATTTGGATGCACCCATTCATTTATGCATGTTTCACTTATTCTATGTTTTTGTAAGGAGAAACAAAGGCAGGTTTATAATCAAATGTTTTAGCTCACTGTTTAGTTCTTATAACAATCATGGTTGTGGTTGTTACTGCTGTTCTTTCTGTTGTTGTTCTTTGCCCCCCCCCCCGATCTTTCAAGAATAAAAGGCAAAAGACAAAAAGGGTAGAAAATTCAGCAAATTTAAATCCTTATGCTGAAAAGTTGTCCACACATATGCACAATGGGTTAATTCATATATGAATAATTAACTATTTGTCTTTCTATACAGCGGCACATGTTGGTTTCTATGTCAGTGGAATCTGTCCCTGGGTTTTAGTCTGAACTTTAAAAAAGATATCCAGGATATCAAATTATATCTTCAAAATAGATTTATCTTGGATATTTTCTTTATAGTTTGGACCAAAACCCAGGGTATATTTATTGTTGCATTGATATGGAAATTGCCACTGTTGCTGTACACATGACTGAAACCTGATAAGAGAACCAACAACATTGAAATGTTTGTGTTAGGAAGAAAGGACTCAGAAACGTTTTTAGGTCAGTGAGTGGGGGCTCAAGACTGGCAGGTAGGCAGTCCATTATATACTTTTACTATTTGCTGATGTGTTTTAACAAACAGCGAAAACATAGAAAACTGCATAACAACAATATACTATACCGCCTAGAGCATTTAACAATATGAATATCACAAAGGTGATGACAAAATACTAAATGAAATATCATTGGCCTTTTTAAAAATGCAGCTTTTAAAGTTTGATCATTTAGTATACTTCTGATTGATGATTCCTGTGAGAGCTCAACGGCAGAGCAATGTTGTGCTTCAGTTTTGCCTGGCCGTTTTGGAAATGGATATGGACTTATTCTCCCTAATCTCTTCTCCCAGCCTGTAGTCTATATAGGAAAGTTCTTTGTTCTATTGTATCAGATAGTTTAGATAACCCATTTACACATGCAAGTCATAACTAGATATTTTATGATTGAGTTATTTATTTATTTATCGTGTCAGAAGCAAATTGAGAATACAGTTATATTGCATTAAAAACCACAAAGTTAAAAACTTGGCATTATATAAATTTCCTTTGACCAGAACTTGGCCACCTTGAGTGCCTCTGGTGTTGTTGTAAGAAGGTTCTCCATTGTGCAAGTGGAAGGGTTCAGGTTGTATTGTAGTGTAGTGGTTCGTCTCCACACTCGCATGTCTCGTTATGATTGAGTGATGGACAGTAATGAGCATGTGTCAATCTGTTCCTGGAAGCATAATGGATAGCATGTAATTAATGTCAGATCAATTAAACCCAATTCATGAGTGAAACCCTTAATCAGCACACCTACACTGGTTGTTGAAGTCGAAGGCTGTTTCTTCTTTCCGTTACTTCTGTAGGCATGTAACATCAGCTGGGGTTTCCACATGCAGCAATTACCAGGTCACTGATCAGCTTCAGATATGCATTCCGGCCTTCTTTGAGCACCTGGGGACAAAGGAACAGGCTCTGCCCCCAAAATAAGGCTGCTGCTTCTTCATTGAGATCTCAGGGGCGGACAGAACATGCCCAGCCCCAACCTTGCAGTTGACCAGGGGTTAAGGTGATGGTGGAGCTGTGTCATGGAGCCTTTCAGCTACTGATACATACCTGGGGACAAGACATTGTACAAGCAGTTACTGTATACCTCTTTCTGCAATGACCTAAGAAGCGCATGGGTTTTCTCCATTGTACATTACTAACAGGACTGAAGCCATAAATAGATAGATAGCTAATCTCAGAAAATTATTGACTTCTTCTTTGCAAAAGAAACTTAAAAAATGACAGAGTGATACACTTTGGAAGATGCTCAAAGGAAAAAGTGTTAAAATATTGCCCCAATTCAAAACCATAACTCCAGTTTTGTGCATTAATGTGATTGCATTACCTTCAATTTCTCAAACTGCATTTACTAGGCATGAAAGACTACTTGAAGATGGGTAGGGGGCTGGAAAATGGGTCCTTTCAACAGTGTATTGCTTACCTGGTGACACACAAAGGAGGGTCTTTTTGGAGAAAGTCAGTCCTCGAGTAGGCAGATATATGGGAGCCTTTCCTTGGAGTAGTCAATATAATTTAAAACTCAGAATCCTGCAGTATGAACAGAGATCATTCACTTTATTGAACAAGGGAGGCAAACTGGCACTGAAGCAGGCCTGTCGACACAACATGGTTAATGTATCCTGTAACCAGTCTGCCTTCTCTCCATGATTAAATCAACATTTGCTATTGACAGACAAAACCCACCAAAAGCTACCGGTCCTACGATGTTTCCTTTGCCTACTTTATGCAATGAGGTTGTTCTGCTTCTGTGCTGGCATGCTAAC
The DNA here is from genome assembly GCF_035594765.1 of Anolis carolinensis. Taxonomy (NCBI): domain Eukaryota; kingdom Metazoa; phylum Chordata; class Lepidosauria; order Squamata; family Anolidae; genus Anolis; species Anolis carolinensis. The sequence goes on along the minus strand of NC_085845.1, from coordinate 23,444,487 downwards.
TCTGAAGTGACATCACAGAGTGGGATTCTCCTATCTCTCATTCTTCCACCCTTCTCCTTTTATTCCTGAGCTGGTAATATTTAAATTTGCACTAGTATTTGCCCCCTTTAAAATTGACCATAGCTGTAACTGCTATAAAACAGAATTGCAGAGCAGTGGAAGTGCAGAAATGTTGAAGTATGACAGTATATAGAAGTACAAGGGTGGGGTCATGGATGGGTGCAGTTGTGCAAATGGAGGGAGATAATGAGAATGTTCATGCCATTATATAATCATTATCACTGAATCATGGAATAACTGCTTTGTGCAATAAAACCCTATGTCAGACATTTACAGGCCGTGAATTCATTCCCCCCCCCCCCCCCAGTGAATTCTTCTGCTTCTTTGTGGATTGTACTGAGATATATAAAAGGAAACTGTAATGGAATGGAGGAATGACATGTATAGGAGGATGTTGATAAGGAATGGGAGAATGATCAGGGATAGAAGAAAGATGCCTAGATGATGCCTTCAAACGGCTCCTACATTCCAGGCAAATTTATCAAGGGGCTTCTTGTGTCCTAGATAACGGGAGAAAATGATTATGAGTACCTTTCCCCTGACATTGCAATTTCAGTTGGGGAAATGCAAGTTGATAGCAGTTTGATGGTGTCCCTTTAAATCCAGCTGAGGCACAAGGCCTTATAGTGACTGCACCCCTGTGGTTTGCATTACTTTTTTATGGGATTCAGTTTTATAGGGTGCTAAATGGCTTAATTACATTTTACTGGTTTAATCTGCTTGCTTGCTCATATCCTATTTAATCTGATACAGAAAATTTCCTCTCCCAGATGAGAAAATGAAATCCTTTCATGAGCATACACACACATTTATATATATTTGTACAGAGGGGTAGAAGGAACTGTTGAAATTAGAAGCAGTATTATTGGGTTTAATGCATTATTTGATGCAATGATACTTTTATATGAGTTTCCATACCAAAGACGAACTAACAGAGATCCCAAAGGATTATGCATTTTTTCTAGTTGCAGATGTATTTGCTTGCTTGGTTTTAAAACTTCAGCTGACTTTTGCACATTAAAAAAACCCAGTTTGCCTTCTGGTTTGTACGCCTAGGAAACAATAGACCAGCCTTCTGCAACTTGTGACCTTCTATTTCCATAAACAAAAATAATAATAACATTTGTATGAATCCAGTCTCACTGCCACAATGAAACCATAACCAAGATCTAACGTCACACTGGATAGAGCTTAATGTTTTGTTCATGCAGTTCTGCCTCTGTGTTTTCTGTCCAATTACTCAAGCATTAAAAAGGCAGGCTTCAAACTACCTGGTCATAAACAATACAACCCCTGTACCTATGGGACCAGTATCATGTTTCATCTATATCCATACCCGAACAAATGTACTTTCTAGGAATTTTCTAGGTCTTCCGGGTGGTTCTATGGTATATTTCCACGAGAAGTTACCAAAGAGTTTCCCTGGAGGACCAAGCAAATTCTTAGATTGGATATATCTCAAGGTATTTTCTAGGTCCTCCAACTAGACTTTATGTAACTCCCAAAAGAGGTTGCTCATTTCAATTGGGTTCCATCCACTGTTTCTTGTTTTCATAGTAAGTTCAAGAATGTCTCCTTCATAGGTGACGGTATTATGTTGTAGTGCTAAGGAGAGGTATTGGGCACCTGAGTGGCAATTAGGAACAACCAAGAATTGTCCTGTACAAGTACACTGGCTGTTTTTTCCCCAGAGGCATCCAGCTGCTACCTGGGTATCCTGCATGCCCCTCTGGCCACCAATTGGCTACCCTGTCATCTACAAGGTCAAAGGAGGGAATACCTGCCCTTTGCAGGGAAGGAGGCATTCTACAAAGAACTACTATATAGCTTCTTGTGAAGTGGCTTAAAAGGGACATAACCCAGGGTTATATGTACCAATCATTCAGTACAACAATGTAATGTTACATGGTCCTAAAAGTTTAGAATCACCATTTTAGTCACCGAAACAGTTATACATGTTAGCTGGTGTCAAGCCAGCTTTGACATAAAGCAACCCTGTCAATGGGAAATCTCAGACACCCTGTTACTATCAGTCCTGTTCTATTCTTGCAAACTCAAGACCATGGCCTCCTTGACTAATTCTGTCCATCTGTAATATAATCTTGTCTTTTCCTACCTCTTATCTTGCTAAGGATCATCACTTTTTGTAATGAGTCATGTTATCTTATGATTTGTCCAAAATACGACAGCCTCAATTCAACCATTTTGGCTTCTAGGGAGAGTGCAGTCTTGAGTGCACTATTGCACCTCTTTCTAGTGTGTGTGTGTGTGTGTGTATGAGGAGTACAGCATCTGTTTCTGTATTTTTTAAAAAATGCTTCCATAGTAGACAGCTAGTTGGCCAGATTCTGTCTGAATAAAGATATCTTCACCTGCTAGCAGATGCATACCTGTAACAACTCACAGAGGAAAACTGGGATATGTGTAGCCAAGCAATAATAGAATGTGGTAAAGATGGCAAAGTTGTTAATCTGGAAGAACAGACAAGTCAAGAGAAGCTGCAGCAGTTTGTTTTTGACTGAGTCTATAGGGAAAGACAGAATTCTCCCCCTAGACATCAACTTTCTCGGATGAGTTGAGAGCAGATTACTTTTGCAATTCAAACTTAGTTTGCAACAATCAACACAAACGGAGAATAAAGGATAAACGTGGAAGAAGAGAAAAGCAGGATGTTGAAAGGGTAAGATTGCAATGGATTATTTGGAACCTTCCTTGCCGAATGGGAACACTTGGAAAATATAAAGAAGATCAAAAATTACAACAGCTAACTTCTTCTGATAGGGAAATGTCTCCTTGCAAACCTGCCTTTTCTACATATGAAATAGCTGCTGCTGAGCATGAAGTGAGCAGCATGTGGAATATATAGGTGTATGTGTGTGTGTGTATATACACACACACACACACATATATACAGATATATAATATACAGTGTTACCTCACTTATCGCAGGGATTAGGTTCCAGGACCACCTGCAATAAGTGAAAATCCGCGAAGTAGGAACACTAATATTTATACATTATTTTAGTAGTTATACATTATTTTAAGTCTTTATCAACCAATCGTGTGTTGATAAATCACCTCCTTCGCCTCCCGTTGCCGCTTGGGCTCTTTTCTCTCCCTTCGGCTTCACCTTCCTCCCTTCCTTAGGCTGTAAATTGTAATTCTTTATGATTTATAATATTCTTTTAGAGTTTATTGAAAAACTGTGAAACAGCAAATCCGCAAAAAGCGAAATGCGAAGTAGTGAGGGAACACTGTATATTGAGTTGCTTTTATGCTACTGAAATTCCCAAAATCCTCCAGCCAGTCTGAATACTGGAGGAGACATATTGTACTCACACACACACATACACACACACACATAATCCTCCACTCCATTGTGTAAGTTGACTTGAGAATTTTCGGAATTTCATGCCTGTGGAAACTTAGAACATTTTGCCAAAAGTTTGTGTTTGAGATAGCCTGAAGTAAAACTGAATTCAGAATTACCATCTTCTAACTCACATATAGTGTTACTCTGCTATTATTCCATATGAGTTAATTGCTGAGGACTTGGTCTGGGGACAAAGATAAGGAATTAAAAATAAGGCATTTGGAATAATGATACTGATAATTTGATATCTACAAATGGTTGTCCTAGTTGGCCTTAGAGTTGCTTTAGGCTTTACTACAAAGAAACATCAACAAATAAATAATTCATAAACTAAAAAGAAATAAATGAATAATCATATTTCAGCTCAGGGAATGGTTAGGTGGTCTTAATTATCAATTATTGAAACTGGTGGTGTTTTTCCTCATGGAAAAAATGTATTCACCACTGACTCAAATTCACTATATGTGGTCAATTAAAAATAGAATTTAACAGTCAACTCCTACTATCTGGGGAAAGATTTATTATAAATCGAAAGGACTGCAGTTTTTGTTTTTAGTGTTCATCATATAAACCCTTAATTGTGTCAAAGTTATAAAAGGCACTTTTTATCATGTTAAAGGATCATGCTAATGAATAACTAATGAATAACTTCATATATTTTAATATTACTGCAAAAGTTTTGCCACTGTAGATGCTAGATGCTGTTTAATATACTTTGTACAATCTGTACAAAAATATTACATGCAAAACTAATGTTTGATTGTTTTTTTCTTTGAGAACTATACATGCACACACACAGGAAACACAAGACAGGCAAAGTCATGTATCTTTACTGCAAGACCATTTTCTCCCTTTCCAATACTCTACATTTTTTTTAAAAAAGAGCATTAGTCATTTGTGAAAATGTGGATTGCGCAATGAATATAACACCCAACCTTTGTTGATAAGAGGGTTTTATTTCAAGCCGTGTTATTTATCATATGAGGATGAAACAAACCAGGACCTATATCCCTAGTTTAGATCTTTGACGTTTATACAGACATATATGATAATCAGGAGTTTCCAAACTGGACAGAAATGAAGGGGAATAAGAATTAGCATGCTAAGGTCCTCCCCCCCCCCCCCCAGTTTCCACTGCCTTTTACATGTGGAGGGTGTATTTCTGAATGGAGGGAAATGTTTCTATCTATCAAATTTCTCCCCAAGGTTTGGAATCCTGATACAAGATGCTCTCCCTTATTTGGCTGGTTCGGGACTAGAGTACTGTCAGAAAGTGGAATCTTTTGAAAAGTGGAACCCAAGTTATTTTCACTTGTACATACAGTTTGGCTGCTGAAAAATTTAGGTAACACACTATATATCACTTTGAATGCATTATAAAGCTAAAAGAGCTTTTGCATGCATTCAAAAGCGATTTGAGGAAGGGTTCGCTCTTTCTGTAGGCAAGCCCTAGGGACATAAACATTTCAGCAAACCTAAGAGAACTTAAGAGACAAGAAGAACTGGTGTAAGACAGGATCCCTCATCAAATTAATGGAACTAGTCCAATTTGCAAGCAGAGTTTGTCAGAAAGCAAGTTGTTGAAAGATGGAAGAAGGTGTAATGTAATTTCTGAATTACAGAAAGAGCCTTCCAGAGTTACAAACGTTGAGAGGTTTCCTGGCTTTCAAATCAAGGGTGGAAGAGGCTCTTTCTTTCAAAAAGTCACCCAACACAAAGGGGGCAGAGAGAATGGGGAAGGGGAAGTCTCTCATCCATTTGGGTGTATTTACATAATTGCATATGTAATGTATTTATATAATAGCAGTAAATATGTTAAAAGGCACATAAATATGTAGAAAGCTACAGTACAATATGTCTTCTCGGTTCACTTCAGCAAGAATTCTGTTATTTTTACTTTTAATGAAGCTGTTTTCATAAGGTTAGCATCCTCTTTATACTGTCTGCGAATTTCCTTCTGGGAAATCAATTGATTTTCAATGTTACACCATCATAGGGGGTAAACCAGAGATGAATTTAGCTCCTGCTGGTTTTTCTTTTCTTTTCTTCTGTTTTCGCTTTTATGCTTAGAATGTCATGATGATTACACACAATTCTTCTGAACTCCCATCCCCTTTTTCCTCCCAACCCGAGACATGAAGCCTCTCTCTGTGTGTATGAGTGATGATGATGGTTATTATCTGGTACATGCTCTGGTACTTTAGGATTAGCACTTAATTAACCAGGCAGAAACAGAGAAAACAATCGGGCTACGTCCCAGTGGTGGAAAACAACAGTGACAGCACACACACACACACACAACCCCATGCGATTGTAAGAGAAATTGCATTTCCCTCTCCTCCACCCTTTCCAGAAACTGTTTAGGGAGAGGCGATGGCCACCTGCTTTGGATCTGGCATATATGGCTAATCAGGGGCTTTCTGTCTCTTGTATGACACTACTCTAAACAGTAGGACATTAGCCGCAGCAGCTGTGATGTCAACAGGGTTCTTTGGAGTACATTCAAGTTTTGCTCCCGTTCTTCAGAAGTGTAATGCTTGAAGATGAATTTAACTTTTCATCCTTGAAAGTCAGTGTTACACATATACAAAGAGATGTGATATTTAAGATGAGGATAAGAATCTTAGGTCAGAATTCTGTTGGTGCAATACACTATGGTTGTATGTTTTCCACAGTCACGCAGCAGATAAAATCTACCAGTTCTGGGCAATCCATTTCTTCAGTGTCATACCTTTTCATGGCTTCTGTGCCTTCAGAATTTCTTTTCTTCCTACCCCTGGCTACACTGGTGTAGTGCACCACTAGAGGCTGCCATTTTATTTTATTTTCATGGACTTCCCCAAAACAGCTATGGCTTGAAAATTATGAAATATCAATTAACATTATTAAAAGCATGTTATATCATTTCTCTTTGTTGTAATGGATAACGTGAGAACATGCTATTCATTCTTGCTCACCAAAAATTCGATTGTATTTTTGAAATTACTGAAACATTTAAAACTTCCAAGATCTTTTGAAAACAAAATAGCCCTTACCCATCACAAAATCAGAAAAGCTGAATGGCTTGCCTGCTTTTTGTGCTTGAAATGATGCTCTTCTGCATAACTAACTATATCATTTACTGATAATATGATTGGAAATGTAATTGCATCTGGACAAAGAAAGCTACAAAGACCATGACTGTAGCAGCCCATTACTTTCTCCCAGGTCATTTCAAGAGGAAGAGTCAAACAAGTCTACTGAATTTCTCTAATCCCATTTAATCCTACCTAATAATATGGAAATGTTTTTCTTGTTATGTCAACTCCTTTGTGTTTCTCATTCTGAGCCATATCTGTGCTATATAGGGATGTAAGAATTTTTCCTGTGGCATTATATAATAAAACAGAAAGAGAGTATTGCTGATGTGAATAGATGTACAATTGCATCAGATTTCTTTGTGTTTGATGTTCAAGCAAAAACATGATGTTCAAACATGCGTATTTCTCAGTACTAATAAATTATGGCCAAAAGGAAAAGGAACAGAAGCAAATTTAAGATGAGGTTAGAAAGTTTTAGATGAAAATAGTTTCATATGGTGTTTAATGTAGTATGAGAGTGTTTATGTCAGGAAAAATGCATAAACTGAATCTAGATACATTGCTCATATTATACGTGTGGGTACTAGTAGAGTAGGTCTGACTGAAAATATTTTGCTGCCTGGAGCAAAGATAAGATGGTGCCTCCTCATATTCTTAAAGATAAGTGTTTCACATTAGACTCACAGATGCACATAACTTCAAACTTTCAATGAGGTAGTATCTTTCATCATGCCCCAGACTATAGCCTAGCTCAGACAGGGCCAGGACAGGCTAGGTTGCATGCAGAGCTCTGTTAGAAGATGGAAGAACATAGGAAGATTTCTGAGAAGTTAAAGACAGACTGGGGAAGGGCAAATATTGTCCTTCTCTTCAATAAAGGCCAAAAGGAAAGCCACAAGCTACAGACTAGTTAGTCTAGCTTCAGTATCAGGAAAAATATTAGAAAAGTTAATGTAAAATTCTGTCTAAAAGTATCTTAATTACCATCAGAAGAGCCAACATGAGTTTGACAAGAACCAATCCTACCAAATTAAACTTACATTTTTTAAAATCAGATCACTAGTTTACTAAATAGTGAGAGTAGTCAATCTGATTCTCCCAATTCACTGATTGAATTGTTCTCTTCCTTCTGGCTGCAGTGTCAAAAGATTCCATAGTACAATTAATGAACATTCATCAAGTATCTCTACAGCACCCATGTGATAATTAATAGCTCTATGTTAAAATGAAGAAAGATTGAAATTATTGCAATCTTCAAAATCACTAAGTGTGCTCAAGACACACATGCATGAGTGCATGAAAGCAAAGTCCTTCCAAGTTCCTGACACTTCTCCTAAATGTGGCATGTCTGACAAGCGTCTCTAGCCTTGACAGACTCAGCAGCCCTTGTCCTTTTTTTGCCAGCTGGTGCAGGTGGGAGTAGTGCAAAGGCTACAATAAATGAAATATTGGCTCACTTCTCTGCTTCCCCCCCCCCCCAGAAGAAACTTGTCAATTTGCTAGCGTTCCACTTCAATGGCCTGTTGGGTAGGTTGGCAAGGATCCAATGCATACTCCCACAAGGACCTTCTGGTTGCTTTGTCATGCTTCAGTGATCTAGCAACTTGCTTAGCTTTAGCAAAACTTAGCATTCTAAATGCCCTGTTTTGGAAAGCAAAGCAGAGGGAAAAGGAAGGACACAAAACTCCTTCTCCATTATTGGAGCCTTTGGCCATGGTCAGATAAAAGCTAGCAACTGACTTTTCATCTTCCTTCTGTTGGTTTTATCTAACTTCAGAAACAGATATGCCAGGCATGAATTATGATTAGGAATATTGATCTGGGGTGTTGGGGGGGGGGAGCCATACTATATAGAGAGATAATGAGAATGCCATCCCTTGATAAGCTTTGCTCCTCCAACTTTGAGCCTGAAGAATAAATTTCAAAAAGGAGTAGGCATGGTAGAGGGAGATCAATTAATCTGGCAAGTAAATTTTTGAATCCATTCTTAATGCTATTGATAGTAGGAGACCCCCTCCCTGTGTTTGGTAATTACCCCAATATTTCCTGCCGTATAAGTATAAATGGCTTATACTTGGGCTTCCTGTGAAGCAACGCTCCCTTTCCACTGATCTGAAGCATGAGAGAAAGGCTGCTCGCCTTATCGCTCTGCCTCATTCCATCTGCAGCCAGCAGGTGGTCGGACTAATCATTGTCATTGGGACAGCGGATGAACAATCTGGGGGACGCAGATAGATGTGACACCAGAGGAGATTGGCTTCTTCCTACCGCGTGAGCATTACAGAAAGCTCATCACACTCTCCTGGTTTCAAAGGCAAAAGCGGTGGCCCTTTAAACCAGAGGCCTGTCCTTTAATTATACAAATGCTGTGATCAAAGTTATTATCCATCTTGACAAAGGCAAGGGCTTTAATTGAACGTTGCGTTGCTAACTTTGAGAGAAAAAGTGTTCAGTTCTCAGAGAGAGTGCCATGACAGCATGGAAAAGGGGAAAGCAGGAGGGGGAAGAGGCAGAGAAAGGGAGAGATGGTATTTAACAAGCAAGCTGCTTTATATGGAAATGTAATGAATACAGTTGATAAAAAAGGAGAGACAAAAGTTGTGAAGTTTCAAGCTGTGAGAGAACTTCAAAGTGTATTCAAATGTCACATTGATTTTTCTTCAAATCTCTAAGTAGTAAGTTTTTCAAAAGAATAATATGATCCTCTATTTTATCCACTAATGTGTTATCTACAAACAGGGGAGAAAAAGCACTGTGTTTTCTTTTCACATGAAATAATCTCTATATTAGAAGTCTTTAGGTTTTTCAAAATTCTCCAGTGTCTTTAAAATGCTGGTGTTTCTCCCACATTTGTGTATTAGTGTAAAGTCCAAGTAGGAATTTATAGGATGTAACTCTGCCGTAGGAAGTAGTCTTCACTGTCTATGGCTGCCTTCAGGCAAATGCTTTTATGCTAGTGTTGATGTCTTCTAAGAAAGGAATATGTATGTGGATTGAAGAACTTCAAGATATACAAGTAATTGTTCACTTATGTCATTGACTTATATTTACTTTGTTATCTCGCCTAGGGATGGACAATATTCAGGCATCATTGTGACAGGCTGACACCTCCTATGAAGGCTGCACCTCACCCTATACTGTTGTTATGAACACTATATTTTCTGCTATGTCAAATAAAAACATGTTTTTCCTCTTTAAACAAGATCAATGTTTCCTGCAGACTTTGTTTACAAGTTAATTTGAATTCCCAGAAGCTCAGTTCCACTTATAAATAAGATGTGCATCGAGCATGTCCAGTCTTTTCTGATGATATTGCTGCATTGGTAAATTCAGAAGTAATGGAGACCTGAAACATTGTAGCAGGGGTGTAGAGGGAGGTCCTGCAAAAATAGCCTAACTAGTGCCCTGTGCTAAATCATTTTCTTCTGCTCCCTAGGGTTTTATTTTTTGCTTCCAATACCAGATCTGTAATAGCAGAATCTGAGGGTGAAAGTGAAAAACTCTATCTCTAAGCTAATACTCTTTACTACTACACTGCAAAGTAGAATGGACAAGACTTGGAAAGTAGGAACAATTTACACCTCATGTCTCTGCAGCAGACTCTGATATTTTCAGCTGAAAACTGACCAAAATTATGACTCAGAAGTGACCTGAAGTGACTTGGTTTGAAGTTGGTGGTGATGTTTGCCCATTTGGGGGCTGACCTTTACCATTTAAAATATGTTGGGGAAGGTTAGACCATTGGGACAATAGTTTTGATCTAACACAGAGATTAACTTGAAATACCTTTTGAAATGTATTCTTTGAATATATTTTGAAGTATTTTATGGGTCATTTTCCATCTAAATGAATCCCATTTGGTGGGTTTGTGGGGACATTTTGGATTTTGAGGTGCTCTGAGGAACTCAAGGGCCATCCCAAATGTTTTTTAAACGTTGCACAAGTAGCTCACAGCTTATAGCTCTCCCAACCATGAACTATTGCTTCTCTGTAGTGCTCTGGCCATGGTTCTGAACAGTAAGTACAGTCAACCATTCATATTTGCTGGGATACGGAGCATAGGACAACTCTGAAAGGACAAAATTATTTTTATTTGTATTATGTTTATTTATATCCCTCTCTCCACAAGGAGACTCAAAATGCAAATGAAATAATTCCTAATTTTCTACCTGAGGGAACACCACTCTAGGAATTTCTAGGCCTTCAAGAATGACTCTGTGATCAATTTCCACTGGAAGCTGAACATAAAAATGCTTTGGTGGACCTAGAAATTTCTAGAAAGAACATTTTAATCAAGTTTGTGAATAATCAAATCTGCAGAAGTCAAAACCACAAATATGGAGGGACACCTGCGTATTCAAGTGTGGATCTTGCTGGTCAGGCTTTTGCTTAAAGCATGATTAATTAATATTACACCCAGCTATGAAATAGTGTAATCAATATAGCTCACTTCCTAAGCACTCCAAGTCTAATCAGAACAGATACCAATACTGTTCGCCACTTTGCTCACCACCCCCAGGTGCCCCCCCCCCCTGGTTTGGGCACTTTATCTCTGTTCTAGCATAAGAAAGCCTGTCTATGCATACTGTTCCTTGAATCTCTATACCGTTTGGCTGCCTTTCTCATGAACGTGAAAGAATGCTTTTTAATGGATACCCTCTTACATCTTTCCTAGCACCTTTATCAACATGACATTATGAAAATATATATCAGGTAATACCTGTCACAGCCTCTAAATTTTGTTCAGAGGGGACTGATGACAAATAAGCTCTGAAATCAACATTCCTTTTCAGATCCAGCTAGGTATGTTGCAAATGTCCTATATCATCAGATAAACCAAATGAACAAGATGTGACTTAGATCTTCCCACAGTCTACCTTCACATAACAATGCCTGGAAGGGCAGAAGCAAACATCAAATCCGATGCATTTGTGTGTGCCCGCCTCCCTCTATGCTTTGTCGTTCTTTTCTTGATAGGATTTATTTTATGGATGAATGATTCATTTTATTTTTGTGATAGATCTCTATATCTTCCAGTCATTTACACATATATCTCAAAAGTTGTCACCTGGAGTACCCTCCCCTTGGTATTACAACATACAGCTTCTGCTTGCTTTCAGCTTTTATCTCGTGTCCACCTGTCATTCATCAGTGAAGGAAGGCTGAGAACCACTGCATATAACTTTTGAACCATCACAGGAAGTTTAAAGTCTTTTTCAATTCCAATCATATCATCAAGAAACATTATTGCATTTCTCCATCCATATGTGAGAAAGGCCTCTATTTCCTGTCTTCTTGTATAAACGTGGGGTTTGAGAGCATGAAACTGCTGTCCTCTCCTTCTACTTGACAGAGTTTTGCCTGTCAACCTCAGCATCATTCATCAGTCATCTGGGAGACAGTTCATGATGAATACACAGAAAAGGATTTACTTTTAAATTTCATTGAAAATTTGCCCTCAGAATGTCATTGGAACATAAATGGTATTGGATTCTACAAGTGAAAGGAATAATAGAATATAATAATTGAATTGTATTGCTGGAAGTGACCACAAGGACCATCCAGTCCAATCTCCTCCCATGCAGGAACATACATTCAAAGTACTCCTAACAGAACCAGTATCTGTTTAAAACCTCGAAGGAAAGAAACTTTACCACTCTAATCTATTGTGTGGGCAGGAAAATACCTGAAATTCAGTGATTACTAGTATCTTAGCTTACAGAGTTTATACAGTATTCTTCTCTCTAGCTTTTATTAACATATCATGTATTTCACATGGGTTTGGTAGAATAAACTATTTTCTTTGAAAGTTGAGAACAGGGAACCACATCAGATTCCTTGGGCTTGGATCATTTCTCTTTTTTTCTGTGAGAAAAATGCATATCATGCACTACAATGTATTAGGCATTTGACTGTTCTGCCTAAAGCAGTTCTCACAAGCAGATGGTCTAGTCAATAGGTTTAGGTGGCAAGTGGTTGGTTGTTTGTATTTGGCTTCATGCATGTAGATCACAATGGACCACTATTATAATTTCTACCACCTTTAAAATGCCATATGAAGTTTCTTGTTTGTTTAAAAATGTATTGTACTAGTTTATACAGTTAGGGCAACATTTATATTGATAGAGAACAGAAGGCAAGGTGTGTTTTAAGGGTCACCCTGGACTCCTAGATTCTTTTTTAGGCTTATGGTGGCGGGTTGTTTTTGGCCATATGCTCTACTTAATCACATGGGCTGGAGCTAGTTGTAATAAATAACTCCTGCCTTAGTCTTTTGAGCTCAGTCTTTGAGGGCCAACAATGCATTTTTTGCAACATGTAGAATGATGTGTTGTTGAAGGCTTTCATGGCCAGGATCACAGGATTCAATGTGTTGTCGAAGGCTTTCATGGCTGGGATCACAGGGTTGTCAGGAGAGAATACTTCTGGAACATGGCCACACAGCCCGAAAGACATACAACAACCCTCTGATCACAGGGTTGTTGTATGTCTTTCGGGCTGTGTGGCCATGTTCCAGAAGTATTCTTTCCTGACGTTTCGCCCACATCTATGGCAGGCATCCTCAGAGGTTGTGAGGTAATAATAATAATAATAATAATAATAATAATAATTTTATTTTTTATACCCCGCCACCATCTCCTCGCCTAGTTTATCCATGCCTCACAACCTCTGAAGATGCCTGCCATAGATGTGTCCGAAACGTCAGGAGAGAATACTTCTGGAACATGGCCACACAGCCCGAAAAACATACAACAACCATGTAGAATGATATTAGTAAGAATTGAACAGGAGCTCTGCAAGCAGGCAATGCCAAAAGGCATTATGTGTAGACTAGGCTTGCTCAAATAATTCGATTTTCCCGTTACCCGTTATTAATTCGTTATTTTCGTTTGTTTTGAAGCAATATAGAACCTTGGTTGTCCACACGTCTGGATATCGCGGTTTCGAATCGCGAGAGGCCGTTTTTTCTTATTTCTTCGTTTTTTTCGTTAGGAAAAAAAAGCTTTTGCAAATCACCCAAACTCCTTTCCTTTTGCCCCTCAGCCAATGGGAGGCTCAGCCAATGGGAGGGGGCGAGGGGGAAGGAGGCCGAGGAGGAGGAGGAAGACTGAGGGGGGAAATGGCCACCGCCGCCGCCTCGCCTCAGCTCAGGCCTGGAGAGACCGAGAGGGGCCCGGCGGTGAGGAGGAAGAGGCCCGGGATGCGAGGGGGTGTGGGCCAGGCCCGTCCTCGGCTGTTCCCAGGGGCCCAGATTCGCACCCCCCTCCCCCCAATACAGGTCTCCAGTCCATACCACGCTACATGAACTTGAATGGATACTGTGGTTGTGTTGTCGAAAGCTTTCATGGCCGGGATCACACTGTTGTGGTATGTATTCCGGGCTCTATGGCCATGTGCCAGAAGCATTCTCTCCTGACGTTTCACCCACATCTGTGGCAGACATAGAGGTTTTGACGTCTGTGCGAAGCTAGGCAAGTGGGGTTTATATATCTGTGGAAGGTCCAGGGTGGGAGAAAGAACTCTTGTCTGTGGGAGGCAAGTGTGAATGTTGCAATTGGTCACCTTGATTAGCATTGAATAGCCTTGCAGCTTCAAAGCCTGGCTGCTTCCTACCTGGGGGAATCCTTTGTTGGGAGGTATTAGCTGGCCCTGATTGTTTCCTGTCTGGAATTCCCATTTTCTGGGTGTTTCTGGGAAGGTAATGGCACTCCATGTAGTCATGCCGGCCACATGACCTTGGAGGTGTCTATGGACAACACTGGCTCTTGGGCTTAGAAATGGAGATGAGCACCAACCCCCAGAGTCAGACATGACTGAACTTAACGTCAAGGGATACCTTTACCTTTACCTACACACACACACACACACACACACACACACAAGCAGGGACTATATATATATATATATATATATATATATATATATACACACAATATATATCACACACACACCAATTTAACAAAGTTTCAGCCACAAAAACAAAGTTTCTGAAGTAGAACAATGACTTTCACAGTAAAGACAACCCAATTTAACAGGAAATAAGACTTTCAAACCAGGAACAGATTTCTGCAATTATTAAAAAATGGTTTATTATAAAAGCTATGAAAATTCTCCAAAAATCAGAGGATAAGGGAAACGTTCCAAATTTTGGTGAGCTATCAGTGTTAAATGTGTTCTACCACTGTACCAAGTTTGAAGAAGATCACTCAAAAAATGAGGGTGGGAGAGTCCTGTAAAGTCCTCTCCCTCTGTGCTGTTTTTGGGAATTGCGCATGCGCGTCTGCCATTAACGTATTAATTTAGAAAATAACGAATTTTCGTTAATTTTGAAATTTTTTGGGGGCCAAATTCGGAAATACCATCAGAAACGAAAAGCTGCCCCCCTCTAGTTTTGAAACGAGTTTAGAATCAAATTTTTCATGGATTGATCAAGCCTAGTGTAGACATATAACAGGATTGTTTTGAGGCAGAGACCCAGAGTTCAGTCTCTTGAAGATTACTGAATAGCAGTACAAGGAACAAACTTATTGGCCCACAAAAAAGGAACATTCCTCATAAAGGCCCCTGGCAACTTTACTCATAAGGAAGACTGAAGATGAGCTTACTAGCCCTTTCCTCCTACATAACCCTCTTCCATTAGCATAAAATGAAGCTCTAAGGGGAAACTTTATCTTGTTATATTAACTCCTTATGATTTTGAACCTTGGGAGAACCAAACTGAGTAAAGTACACTAGGAGTAGAGATTTAAATTTTCACATACAGTAGAGTCTGACTTATCCAATATAAACGGGCTGGCAGAATGTTGGATAAGCAAATATGTTGGATAATAAGGAGGGATTAAGGAAAAGCCTATTAAACATCAAATTAGGTTATGATTTTACAAATTAAGCACCAAAACATCATGTTATACAACAAATTTGACAGAAAAGGTAGTTCAATATGCAGTAATGCTATGTAGTAATTACTGTATTTACGAATTTAGCACAAAATAATAACGCTGTATTGAAAACATTGACTACAAAAATGTGTTGGATAATCCAGAATATTGGATAAGCAAGTGTTGGATAAGCTACTGTACTTAGCTTTCCCATGCAATAGTTTTAAAAGCTTTATCGCAGTGCGGAAATCTTCATATTTAGATTTTTAAAAAATATATAGTTCAGGACTTTGCTTGCAATAAATAAATAAAATTATTTGCACATACAGCAATTCTGGGATATATTTGGAAAAAAGTGTTTTATAAATAAAAATCAAGGGAAATAATGTATTTTGCATCTGTGGAGTTTTTGATGTATGATTAAAGTTTCTTTTCACAATAACAATTTACAAAAAGTGTGAAAAATCTCACAGTAGTTGAGAATCTTCTCAAGGGATTTCTATAGCCACTATGTACTCTTTAGTAAAGGATAGTATATGAATGTTTGTCTCTTTTAAAGTTAGAGGTTTTCTTTTATGTTCATGGCCACACCTGCAGCTTTTTGATCTTGCTCAGAAAGTAGATGAGCATTGTTTCTGTACTTTTGCAGAAGTGCTCTCCTGCATTATTAATTGTGACTATGATGATGATTACCTAAAAGAGGAGAAATGTTTATTGTTCTCCTTCTGTAAGGATACTGTTGGGTTATTGTGACCTAATTTTCTATTGGTAGACTGACACATTTAGTTTAGAGCTGTACTGGTATTATGGGAGACACAGGCTGTTGCATATATAGCACAGGTTTTTGCTTAAAGGGAGGGAAGAAAGCTAACTATCTCATTACAAATCCTAACACTCTCGACACATAGAGATTTATGTCTATATCCATCACTGAAACTTTCATGACAGAGAAAAATCAGAAATTGACTATAAGGCTTAAATTATTACTGTTATTTGATACACAACAGGATTAGTACACAGCAAACAAGATCACTATGCTGGCTGTTGTATTGGATCACATGTGTCTAGGACTGTGAATAATGCGTGCAGATCCAAGTAGGATGGCCTTTTGCAGCTGACAGATGATAATTTTGTCAGTGCTGATTGTGTTTAAGTGCACACCAAGGTCTTTATGCACTGCACCCAGTGTGCCGATCACCACTGGGACTACCTTGTCTGGCTTGTGCCAGACAGAGTCTTTGCAGTTTGATCTTTAAATCCTCATATTGTGTCAACTTTTGCAGTTGCTGCTCTTCAGTCCTGCTGTCACCTGGGATGGCAACACTGATGATCCATACTTCATTTTTTAACACAATCGTGAGGTCAGGAGTACTGTCCTCCAAAATAACTTTTTAAGGCATGTAATCCCACCAGTTGTTTGTCACAGACAGATGGCATTGTGGCACATGTTTCAATGGACCATTTAAGCAACAGTATTATGCCCCTGCTTGTAGTCTGAGATACATCCATATTTTTCCTTGTCAATTTTGCTCTCCATTTTTACCAGGCTCTGTCCATGAAGAGCCTTCTTTTGCCAGTTTTCTCTTCTGCTCTGCATTGTATTTTTACAGTACTCACTCTTTGTCTTTTTTTTTCTTCTATTGACTTTCATCAGTGTTGATTCTTGACTATCTTTCGCACAATCTGCCAGTGCATATTTCTCTTCTTTTACCATTTGTAGAATATTTATTATTATTATTATTATTATTATTATTATTATTATTATTATTATTATTATTATTATTATTCCCCTGATTTTCCTCTTCACAAGGAGACTCAAAGTGGCTTACATTGAAAACATTTCAATACAAAATATAGAAATATACAAACATTAAAAAAATGGAATGTTAATGGTATTAAAATTTTTCCAGTTAAGATCCATAAAAATATATTTAAAACCAAAAACCACAGCACCCCATGGCTTGATCTTAAAAACCTTCTTCTTTAAAAGCCTACTTCAGGGATCCTCAAACTTTTAAAGCAGAGGGCCGGTTCACAATCCTTCAGACTGTGGAGGGGCCGAATTATCATTTGGAGGGGGAAAAAACGAACAAATTCCTATGCACAATGCACATGTCTTATTTGTAGTGCAAAACAACAACAACAATGAAAACAATTGTAACCGACATAAACCTATCAGGATTTCAATGGGAAGTGTGGGCCTGCTTATGGCCAATGAGATAGTCAAGTTAATTAGGATTGTTGTTGTTGTTGTTGTGTGCCTTCAAGTCATTTCAGACTTTGGGCGAGCCTAAGTCTAAATTATTTATTTATTCATTTATTCATTTACTACATTTATTTATTACATTTATATCCCGCCCTTCTCACCCTGAAAGGGACTCAGAGCAGCTGTGTGTACATACAATATATTATATTATTAGCATAGCACAATATTAGCATTATATATTACTATATTGAACTATACCACTATACTGTAATATTATATGTAATATATATCATATAATTAATACTATTATATGGTATTATTAGTATTATATTGTATAACATTATAATATTATTATCAATATTATATGTATATACAATATATTATATTATTTAAAATGATATAAAAATATTATATTATAAAACTGAGGGCGGGGGCCAGGTAAATGATCTTGGAGGGCCGCATCTGGCCCCCGGGCCTTAGTTTGGGGACCCCTGGCCTACTTGAATAAAAAGGTTTTAGCCTGCTGCTGGAAGGACAGGTCCATTCTGACTTCCTTGGGCAGGGAGTTCCAGAGTCAAGAGGCAGCCACCAAGGAGGAAGGCCGGCTGTCCCATTCCCACCAACCGAGCTTGAGATGGAGGTGGGACCAAGAGAAATGCCTCTCCTGAAGATCTTAAAACCTGGGCAGGTTCATACAAGGAGATAGGTTCTTCCAAATAGCCTGGACTTGAGACATCTAGGGCTCTAAAAGTCATAACCAGCACTTTGAATTGTGCCTGGAAACAGACTGGCAGCCAATGAAGCTGCTACAACAGGGGGTTGTCTGCTCCCTGTAGCCAGCTCCAGTTAACAAGCTGGCTGAAGCTCTTTGGACCAGCTGAAATTTCCGAGCACTATTCAGAGGCGGCTCCACATAGAACATGTTTTAGTAAATGCAGACAGGATGTAACTAAGGCGTATATCACCATAGCCAGATCTGACATCTCAAAGAACCATACTGAAGAAAACAGTTTACTTAGGCATGCTTTCTGCCCAGAAATTGTCCAGAAAGCAAATGTGCTTTCTACAAATGAATTTTACTTAATAGATACTTTTCATCAGTGTATTCCTTTTCCTCAAAAGTCAGAAACCAACCACCTTTTCTGTCAAGGAAGTGATTATTTATCAGTATTCTTTGCACTCATATAATAAAATTATAGTACTCTTAAGTCAGTAATAATCAGAGGATATAATACAGGAATCCACAAGTAAAGCATCTCTGACAGATGACATCTCCTGTATACAAATTTTTAAACCAAACAAAAAATAGAACTCACAACCTTCCCAGAGCATGTGTTTCTCTATCACACAAGTCTAATCACCGTAACATTTAAAAATATGCATTAAAATCTCCCTCTTATTATAAATTCAGTTCATTTCAGGTCTTATTCCCAGCAAACAAGCTTACTGAACCTTACACATAACATTACATCTGTATTGATTATAATTACTCAAAAGAGTAAAGAAACAACAATAATCTTCCTGAGAATTGGTTTTTTAAATAAGTTCCTACTGCAAACATGTTCTGGTATGTGGATGAGCAACAACTACTAAAAACTTCAGACCCTGAGGAATGACTCAATAGGATTCTGATGATGAAATACTGTTTCCCGGCATTCTTATGTACAGGTGACAAAACAGAGAGATATTAAACTTCACTGAAAACTCAAAGTATCAATTTTATCCAGGACATATTGTGAAAGGTTATACATTGATTTCAGAAGGACAGAGCATGTTTATTTTTTGCAGCAAATTCAAAGATGCATGGGCCTGTGCATGCAGACTAGCTCATGTCTTGTATATTTCTGACAGTATGGTGTCTGTGAGGTTTATTTTCTTTTTCTGAATCTAATATTTTCTGGGGGTTTTTCCTACCTTGTTCCCTTAAACTATGCATTCCCTCACCGCAGGGGAGCTCTCTCCTGCAATTGTTTCCTACTAAGTGGCATTCGGAGGCATGCTGCTTGTGGTCCTTGAGGTAACATATATGACCTCATCAGATGGGCTGCTGGAATTGGGGTCCGACTAACCCATCACCCCATCCCATGGGCGGAAGCGTCAACCACCCGGCTTCCCCTTGTTGAGCATGAGAAGGCTTATGTTGCTGCAGCAGCGGTATGTGCCAGTTTGCCTTCCCTTTCACCACAGTAACTGTGTGTCGTCAAATGGGAGCCAGTGGGCTCTGTGGCAAAAGGGGAGGCGCACCAGTGCATGCTGTTGAATTTACCACCGTTTTTGCGGACGACCTGGTGTGTTTAATTGAAAATCCATTAAAACAACTTGAAGCATGGTGGAAGACAATCAGAGAATTCGGGGAAGTGGCAGGCCTCAAAATAAACACGGAAAAAACAAAAAAATTAACTAAAAATATCTCACATAACAAAAGGGTTGAACTGCAGGAAACAACAGGAATAGAAGTAGTCCAAAAAATAAAATACCTAGGAATAGAGATTACTATGAATAATGCACAACTCCAGAAAAATAATTACGAGAGGAAATGGAAGGAAATAAAAGAAAAAATGGAAAAATGGAAGATGCTACAGCTTTCACTGTTAGGTAAAACTGCACTAATAAAAATGAAGATTTTACCAGAAGTCCTATACTTATTCGAAAATATCCCTATTCTAAGATCTAGGAAAACAATAGATATCTGGCACAAGGATATTAGGAACTTCATATGAGGTCAAGTCTTATTTATTTTCCATGAATATGTCTAACACTTTTATAATGGTGCATCTAACATTAATGCAGTTTAACCCCACTTAAACTGCCATGGCTCAGTGCTATGGAATCCTGGGAATTGTAGTTTGGAGAGGCACCAGTCCTCTTTGACAGAGAAAGTCAAAGTCCTTGGAAAACAACACTCCCATAATTCTATAACATTGAGCCATGGCAGTTAAAGTGGGTGAAACTGCATTAATTCTAGGTGTACTCCAAGTTGCTGGCCATCATTTGGTAGCAATTTCTGTGTGAAAAGGTATTTCCTTTTGTCCACCTTCAATCTTCCACTATTCAGCTTTACTGAATGATCCTGGTCATAGTTCATAGTACAAGAGACAGAGGGAGAAAAAGAATCCAATCATCTGGTCCACATAGAATCTGACCACCTTTGAAAGGGTCAGTTGATATGCTCTCCAGACCATAGTTTGAGGAACAAAGAAGCCTCCAGCAATACAGAAGTTGTTGGAAAAGAATGGGCTGTCATAAGCTCACACTTGCCACAAATCTACTGAAGTTTATCTTCATGCATATGATTCTAATTTTTAAAAATAATAATAACCTCTTCGGTTTGATCTAAGTGATTCTAATTTCTTGCAAGTTTACTAATATGGGGGCTTGTAAAACTGTCATTAAAAAAAAAATGCTTTCCCCCCAGTGCTCTTTTTAACTCAAGGCACCAGGTTAGATATTCCGATTTTAAAGAAACAGCTGCTATTTTAGAAGATTTATTATTGCCACCCTCCTTACTGTTTTGCACTTTATTTCTTCCCAAGCCCCCTATGAATACCATCTGGCCAAAGTGATTTACTGCTCTTGGATTTCAATGAGTTGCTTCATGAATCCTCAAATTAAGACAATGAAAATATAAGATGAAAAATCTTAATGATGGCTCTATTAGGCTGAGGACTAATCTTTCAAGGGAAGTTTGCATCACTTGAGACATTTATATAGCGATACTGAGTGAAGCACTGGAACAGTACCCTGCAGGGAACAATTCTACTCTGAAGTCTAAGATAGAACAGTGAAAAATGTTCACACCATGAGCAATTCCTTGAATTTTAGTGCGTTTTGCTGGCTGCAACACTTACTCTATAGGGAATCTTTGGTCTTCATTTATCCTAGAAAACTATGTTCAAGGCAGAAGAAACCAGTGGCCATTCCCATATTAAAGGTGGAACTCAGTACCAGGGAAACAAAGGTTTTGGTTATTTTCAATTGAAAATGATAGACTTCAACAGAAAAACTACCAGTGCTATGGCCCATCGCTTTCTTTATGGCAGCTTCAAGATTTTCAAAGTACTTATCGAGAGAAGTAGTTGCCTCAGCAAGTTGCCAATTTGCCTCCTTCCATGCTGTCTTTCTGCTGACAAAGAAAAAGAGTTTTTATTCAATTGATTTGATTTCACTTGCTTCAGAAAGGGATTTTAACTAGGTACTGTACTAACTTTTATGGATGTGTTTTTAAATTGTGGTTTAAACTTTTATGCTTTTATTTCTTTTAGGTTTTAATTGTACCCATTTTATTTAATTTTGAGCTTGAGATGTAAGGACAGGATGTAAAGCAAAGGGAGGAATCAAATAAGGTACGGGATAATTTTATGCATAGCTAATTGGAGATTCCATGGTTGGCTTGCCTATATTGACTCTCATATATTTTATTTGCTTTGAATAAGGTCCTTGTGACAGCTGAAGGCTTTAATTCAGTTTTAAAAAAACCCTGGCCTTTCACCCTGCAGTTTCCTTGAAAATCCAGATATTTTTTTTTGGCCCTCCAATGCAGTATTGCTGTGGAGGAAGAAAGAAGAGTTATTAGTGGGCAGAGCAGGCTGGTAGAGGTGACCTGGTACAGTCACTTCACCCCCTCAGTCTGGGGAGTCCTTTTGGATTCATCTCTGATGCTTGAAGCTCTGGTGTTGGCAGTGGACGGGAGGGCCTTCGCAAAATTAAAACTTGTGTGCCAGTTGCGACCATACCTTGCAAAGCCTGTCTTGGACACGGTAGTCCACATCTTAGTCACATCCAGAATGGACTACTGTAATGCACTCTACGTGGAGCTGTCTTTGAAGATGACTTGCAAAGGTCGGCAGCCAGTTTACTAACTGGGGCAAGCTTTAGACAGCATACCATGCCCCCCCTAAAGCAGCTCCATTGGCTCCCAACAAGTTTCCAGATCCAATTCAAAGTGCAGGTGATTACTTATAAAGCCCTGTATGCTTCAGGTCCAACCCCTCTTCGAGAATGCGTCTCCTTCTATGAACTGGCACAGGCATTGAGGTCTGCTGGGGAGGCCCTTCTCTCGGTCCCACCACTGTCTCAAAGCCTTTGATCTTACATAGGTTTTTAAGGTTTTTAAGGATTAGTCTGAGGACTTAATGTGGGCATCACATCGGCATTGGACTATATCAACTGAAACAATTTGTTTTTATCTGCAACTATGGCTTCATTTTATGAATTTTAATGTTTTACATTGCAATTATGTATGTGTGTGTTTGTAATTCTGTGGTTTTTATCGTTTCAGATTTATTCACTGTATTTTGTTGGCCACTGTATTTTTTCGTGTCAGGGGCAAAAATAAAATTATATATACATATATATGTGTGTGTGTGTGTGTGTGTGTGTGTGTGTGTGTAGGCATTGATCCCATTTGGCCCTTCCATGACCATTGTAATCTTACACTATCCTTGGGTTGGGTCACACAAGGAAAAGAAAGAAGCAATTAAGAAGAGCAGATTCTATTATACACCTAATCTGTCCTTCATCATGGGCCGGGGAAAGCTTTTCAAGGCAGCTTTTTGTTACCAAGCCATATCTGGCCTACTTCACATGATCCTTCAAAATCCCCCCCCCCCCCCCCCAAATGCTGCAGGTTTTGTCTTATGGTTTCAGGTTGGGTTACCATGTAACAATTTGCTTGGTAAATAATTCTAAATATCTTCAGGAATTACTAATCTCACAATTCATTAGGATAGAACTACAAGAATTAAACTACTATTAAACTTATTATCATGTTGTGTAGAGGTAGTCTTATGCTTCCAGTTTTTGTAGACCTTTGTACTTCTGAATAGACTTGTATAGGACTGCATTATCAAATGACTTTAAAAAGGAAAAGAAATGTATGGCAAATTGGAACAATTTCTACATAATATCCCTCAAAACAAGAGTCTTTACTCTTTCTTAGAGCTATGTTATTAAGTTCTTCCAGATAGATAAATGCAGAAATGCCTTGAGAATAGTCAGATTGTTCTGCATGTGCAACAAATGTATGTTCACAGTTTGAGCACTGCTGCTCTACCGCAGTAGTCTTCTCATGAAAGTAAAAATTAAACAAACTTTAAGGAATCATTCTGAAATAGAACGTGAGCTCATTTCTACTATCAAAGCAGAAACACTCACCGCAGAAACCCAACAGACGAAAACTTAATTTTCTATAAATCCAGATCTAATATTTGGTGAACAACTTTATGCATTTTTAATTTTTATTTCTGTAGTTATAATTCTAGACAGCATACATTTAAGATTTTATGGGATCCTGCTTAATACCCATTCACCCCAGAGTCAAATTGCTTTTTGGAGTTCCTATTGATTCACTCCCTTGGATTTGTATGATTTTACACTTTCATTTTTTAATCATAATTATAGAAGTAGTTAAAACTGTGTTTTTGTGATAGTAAATACTGCACAGAGAGAATTTAAGTGGATTATCATCATGTCCTGTACAGATATGAATGAGCTGTTCTACTAAACAAATGTGTTTACTTCTGTAAAGCAGAAATGTCCTTTAGACATGCCAAACAATATCCTGATGTCTTTCATTCTACACAGATATAGCACTATGATTTCACTTGAGAGTTCCAATTTCTCTTTGAGAAATTATAAATTCTTCTTCTCAACCTCATATCCCAAGATCCCATACCATCAGGGGCCTCATAACTATAATGTAGTGTGAAAGAGAACCTGGAAAGCAACTTGCTATCCATACATGGAATAACATGTTATTTTGCAGATTTTAAGCTCCAAAATGACTTTGATCACACAGAGTCTGGGCAAGGTATGTATTCATTTCTGTCCATCTCTCAATAGAAAATGCTCTTTTTGGAACTTTTTCAACTAGTATATTTCTCCACATAATCGTCATATCCCCCTCTTTAAACACAGGGCTGTGACTATTATGCATTGAAAATGGGCAAGGCCTATGGGGCCTCTCCTGGTTGGCAGTCAAAGGAGGCCCCATAGCCATCCTCGGCAGGTGTGCAGCTGGGTTAAGGCTAATCCACTCGTGCACCTGCTAGTCAGAAGTCTATTATGTAAAGATTTATAAAAGACCAAAACTGGGACCCCAAAAAGGGGTGTGTGACTATTATGTGATGGCAACTATTATGCAATGAAATACAGTATGTTTCTTTGTTTTATTTTAATTGCACTAAATTATTCTGGCAAAATGTGGCCAACTCATGGCTAGCCTCTGATTCTAGTTCATTTATCGAAATGAGAATTGTATCCGTTTTATCAAAAACAAAGCTTTAGGTAAGAATAAATGGGATGTGATACTTCTAATTATCTTCAAAATGTGGAATTATGTGTATAAAACAATGAGGTCTGATTCTAATTCTATCATGATCATCACTTTGTTATGCCATCACAGACCTATAATCCTTTTTGCATTTTGCTCTTTGTGAGAACATTTTAAAAACACAAGAATCTCTCCCAGTGTACTTAACATAGTTAATGTGGCCTGGCAACACATAAATGCTATTGTTTGTTTTATTTACAAGTCAGCCATGCCAGGTTTTACCTCTCTGAATTGAATTCAAGATGGTATTTCTAAATACCTGGTATATAATATTTGAATTGTAGTGCTCCTGAGAGATGCCATATCATTTCTAAGGTCAGAGAACTATGTTATCAAATAAGTTTCTATGTTTGCACTTTGCTTGGCCATTGGGTCTCCTGTGAAATAGATTAAGTTTGGCTCAAAATGTAGATTGTTCCATCCAGCATGGATAGATCAGTGTGATAGAGAAAGATGGTGTTAAAAGCCTAGGTGAGAGAAAACAGTTCTCAAAGAGCAATGTAAATGCCCTGATTTATTGTTGTGCTAATGGGCAATTTTTCATTATCATTATTATAAATCTATACAGCATACAGGTACATACACATGGCCACACAGAGTTGTCCCTTCTCCCTCCCTCCCCCCTCTCCCTCCCCCCCTCTCATACACACACACTTAGCTGCTTCACTATTATGCCCATGCTATATTCAAACCCATTAGCCTATTTTAAAAGCAAGGTTAAAATGGATGCATTAGCAGAGGTTGTACATTGCTGACTGTTTCTATCAAGTCATTTTGGTGGCCATCCTGATAACAATTATGATATTAAAAACAATAAAAACCCTGAGATAGATGACAGAGTCCATAAAAGTAAAACATGCATGGAATATTATCTGAAACAGCTGCTGAGCAGGAATTTAATCTTTTCAGTTAAAATGGCTTTGTTAACACAAAGTGCCAACAAGTATAGCTTCTGAATAGACTTAAGTGCCTTCTCCCTTCAAAGACAAATTCCTGAATGTTTAATTAACTGTAAGATTACGAACACAGTGCTCTGTTGTTGTTGTTGTTTTTTAAAAAACAAAACAAAACAAAACAACAAAAAAACTTAACAGGCTTGCAATAATAAATGTGGCCTACAGGTCAGGCAAGAGTCATTCTGATAGGCCTAAAAATGATGGAGAAGCAAGCCTCTAAAGCAGTGGTTGGGTTCCCAGATGTTTTGACCTTCAATTACCAGAATTCCTAACAGCTGGTGAACTGGCTGGGATTTTTGGGAGTTGTAGGAGCCCCGGTGGTGAAGTGTGTTAAAGCACTGAGCTGCTGAACTTGCAGACCGAAAGGTCCCAGGTTCAAACACTGGGAGCGGTGTGAGCGGCTGCTGTTAGCTCCAGCTTCTGCCAACCTAGCAGTTCGAAAACATGCTAATGTAAGTAGATCAATAGGTACTGCTCCAGCAGGAAGGTAATGGCGTTCCATGCAGTCATGACGGCCACATGACCTTGGAGGTGTATATGGACAACTCTGGCTCTTCAGCTTAGAAATGGAGATGAGCACCAACCCTCAGAGTCAGACATGACTGGACATAACGTCAGGGGAAACCTTTACCTTTACCTTTACCTTAGGCCAAAACACCTGGGGACCCACACATTGGGAACCACTGCTCTGAAGTTTCCCCAGTGGCACCAATAGACCAAATTTTACCAGCACGAAGATGGAAACCCCCCTCATGAATTTGGGAAGTTCCCAAAAAATGGAATGGGATCAGCCAAAAATTGGGCACTGAAAATTGCACACCCCTACTAAAGACCAATCTCTTCTGGTTGGCCTATCCAGATTTTTTATGTTACAGATTTCAAAGTATTTATTGATGGACTGTAATATACATTGGTTTTGTATTCTCTTTTAACTGATGTGATGTGCTATGTTATTTTTTATTCTTCCCTGCCTTGATCCATAGGGATCAGTAGATAGGAAGTAATGATAGTAACAAAATAATAATAATTTGTTCAGCTGTTTGAACATTCTCCTGCTAGCTCATATTCAGTACTGAAATTCTGTATGGGTGCGTGTGTATGTGTATGGGAAGGTCATGGGGAAGAGAATTGCAGCAGCAAAGTGTTCAGAGGTAAGGACATCCAAATGAGTTATATTAAACTCACCATTCTCCTTTATATTGAAAAATATCTGCTTTGGCCTGGAATAGGTCATGAATTTCTTCTGCAAGCAGGCCCATTGAAAGGCAGTGAATGAAAAACATCTGAGCCATAGTACAAAGTCATGAACTCAACAGGTAACACTTTCCTGTACTGCCCTCTTCCAGAATACTAGGGCCCAAGTCATTCTGGAGGTCAGAATGACATTTTCCTGTTGAAGAGCCATTTTCTATAGAGAAAACCCCCAAATTTTCCAACTCTCTCACTTAATCATTTAATTATATTTTGTAATAGAAACTCCCAGGCTGTCGGGGGGGGGGGGGGATTTCTTTAAATTAAAAAATCAATTCTCAGCTTATTTTATTCTTGTTCCTTGAAAAATGGCAAAGATTAGATATCAAAGCTTCAGGAAGTTAACATATATCATAAAGCTGTCTGATTTCCAACTGCTTCTGATATAGTCTTGTTTTAAAAACCCATTGAAGTTCATTATGATATGAGATCTGAAAATTAAATGATCTGATTGGCAGTTACAACTTGAGAGATGTGCAGTTATGGAACAGTGATCATATGGGTAAGACATAATTAGTCTCATCTTCTTAATGTTACAGAGAAAATCATTTAATCATCAAGTTCTCTCCACCCCTTGATATTCTAAAACCTCTGTGGGAGATGGGGGAAGGAGTCACAGATATAAAAGGGAGAAGTGAAATGACTCACCCATTTTTAAATGTAATATTTTGTCCACGAGACACTATTGAAGCAGAACAGAAACAAAACTGTAGTCAGCCTCATGAAAGAGATAATGAAATTGTAACTGGATGACTCCTAAGTTCCTTGAAGTGGAGATATTAACTTTCACAGCTCTGGTTTTGGTTTTAGGAAGTTGTATCGGTAGCATTAAGACTTCCAATTTAAGTGTTTCAATTAAATGTTAAAGGCACTACAGACTTGAATATAACAGAGAATTTCAGTGTTGTTTTACAACATAATTCATGGCAGTGCTCCATTACATTTTCAAGCAAATTACAATGTATTTATAGACTTTGCATTATTTGCATGCAAGTGTTCAAATCCAGCAGATACATAGTTTGCATGCAGTAATGTGCTTAGAATTAGACCTAGTGCTCAGATGTTTGGGCCTTTGGTATCTGCTGAGGCTTGTTCCACAGCCCTCCATAGAAACCAACATCTGTGGGTTCATTATATACAGTGGAGAAGTAAAACAGTGTCCCTTCTTTAAAATGACAAAATTCAAGTTTGCTATGTGATTTTAAAATATATATTTTCAAGCAATAGATGGTTGATTCTGTGGATGCAGAATTTGTGGATATAGAAGGTGGTGCTAACTAGCTATAAAAGGTGCTGTCTAGATAACCCATGTCATCTCAGCCCTATGCCACCAAAATCTGCAGAGCAATTTTGAGCTCTTGTTAACTTAGCTCACAAAATGCTATTTTTTATGGAAAGGGTACAGCTAAAATAGAATGGATGCAATCCTGTATTAGTTTGGTAGAATGTAACTCTCCACCAAGTGTGTTTCCATCCTTTTCCTTGCCCACGTGCACAACCAGCCAGGATCTCGCTGGACCTCTACTGTTGGGTGCACAGAGGTGATGTCATCCTACTAGATCAATGAGAAACTGGAAAACAAGTGAGGATGATGTCTTCTTTTTCTTTCTTCTCTTGACCCCAGCATGAGAGCCAAGTGCTGCCAAGGTGCTTCTGCCTTCCCTAAATGGCCAAGGGGGTACATTTGGACATGAAATAGGTTGCTTGTCCAACATGGTTTTTTTGTTGTTGTTGTTGTTCAAGGATGTATGGAATGCTCCTTGAACAATTACCTTAAAAATACCAGCAAGTGTATATGTCGCCAACAGACTCAATGCAAACAAAAAAGTATTAAGTACACAGATAAACAGATTAACCACAATCACCCTCAGCTTTTTCTTTGTTGTTCAAGCAATTTCAGAGAGTCAGACTGCACAAAACAGTTGTTGCCTGTTCATAAAAGACCAGCAAAAAGTACATTTGAAAGCAACCAATAAAGAATTCTTTTTTATATATTTCAAGTCTTCAGCTCCAGCTACATTGCCATTTAATGCAGTTTGAAACTATATTATGTGGTCAGTGTAGACTCATATAATGTGGTTGAACTGCATTGAACTGCATTCTATGGCATTGTAGATGGGGTATTAGCTTTATGTAAATAAAAACTCAGCATACCTTATTCTAGAATGTTTCTTATGTTGCTGCTTATTCATAAGGCACTTACATTGGAATTTGTGAAAACCTGTTGGGGATTACCTTGAAAACAATATTACCATGTAGGGACTCCAGAAATGTTTTTTTTTTTTAAGATGGGGTGCAAGTCAACATTGGTAGGCAGGTTTTAATATATATATATATATATATATTGCCTTCTTATAGGGACAATTTGCTTTTAAAAACAACAAAAACATAGAACATACCATATTGAATTAAAATACCATGAGTATTTAAAGCAGGAAACAATCTGACTACCATGAAAGAAATGGTGAAAAAATAATTGAAAATGTCCAAAATTGAGTTAAAATGCAATTGATATAGTACGCAAAAGAAAGGGGGAAAAGACTCTATTATGTGAATGTGAAGGTAGCTATAAAATACGTTATAACGCCCATTCCGCCTCACTATACTATCTCGAAAGTTGTGGAGATATCTAACAAGGTGCAAGAGTATGTGAAAACATGTATATCTTCAGGTTTGACATGTAGAGAATCCGGTCCAAGATCCAAGTCAGTAATAAAGTCACTTTTCCCCATCTCCTCCTTTCAATCCTCCTTAAATATGAATCATAGAATCATAGAATCATAGAATAGTAGAGTTGGAAGAGACCTCAAGGGCCATCTAGTCCAACCCCCCGCTAAGAAGCAGGAAATCGCATTCAAAGCACCCCCGACAGATGGCCATCCAGCCTCTGCTTAAAAGCCTCCAAAGAAGGAGCCTCCACCACGGCCCGGGGGAGAGAGTTCCACTGCCGAACAGCCCTCACAGTGAGGAAGTTCTTCCTGATGTTCAGGTGGAATCTCCTTTCCTGTAGTTTGAAGCCATTGTTCCGTGTCCTAGTCTGCAGGGCAGCAGAAAATAAGCTTGCTCCCTCCTCCCTATGACTTCCCCTCACATATTTGTACATGGCTATCATGTCTCCTCTCAGCCTTCTCTTCTGCAGGCTAAACATGCCCAGCTCTTTAAGCCTCTCCTCATAGGGCTTGTTCTCCAGACCCTTAATCATTTTAGTTGCCCTCCTCTGGACGCTTTCCAGCTTGTCAGCATCTCCCTTCATCTGCGGTGCCCAAAACTGGACACAGTATTCCAGGTGTGGTCTGACCAAGGCAGAATAGAGGGGGAGCATGACTTCCCTGGATCTAGACGTTATTCCCCTATTGATGCAGGCCAAAATCCCATTGGCTTTTTTAGCTGCCGCATCACATTGTAGGCTCATGTTTAACTTGTTGTCCACGAGGACTCCAAGATCTTTTTCGCACACACTGCTGTCAAGCCAGGCGTCCCCCATTCTGTATCTTTGATTTCCATTTCTTAAAAGCACAGTATTCTTAAAAGCACAGTTGCCTCTATGTGTTCTGTGTAGCCAACTATATGTGTATAGGATGTATGCAACCTTTGTTATTCACAGAGAAGCTCAGGTGCAACACCTGCCTTAATATTTGTGTGGATATGGGTTGAGTAGATCAATAGGTGGGAAGGTAATGGTGCTCCGTGCAGTCATGCCGGCCACATGACCTTGGAGGTGTCTATGGACAATGCTGGCTCTTCGGCTTAGAAATGGAGATGAGCACCAACCCCCAGAGTCGGTCACGATTGGACTTAACATCAGGGGAAACCTTTACCTTTACCTATGGGTGGGTGTGCATGCTTGCACTCTTCTGATTGATACTTTCTATGGGATTATCAATTACATAGGAATATTTATTCATTCATTTTCTTACATTTCTACAAAATGTGACCCAGTCTTTGTGGCCCAATTTGACCAATAATTTCAGGCCAGCATAGTCCACCTCAGTTTGTTCTTGGGAGCTTATACTCCCCACTATTCTGAGGTCCATTTCCCAATAGCTTACTAGCAGTCAGAAATGATAATGCTGATCATGTGAGACAAAGAAGGGTGATCTTTATGCACAGCAACAAATGCATGGCTTGTGAGGATCTTTATTGCTGCAGAAAGGTCTCACCAGATATCCTAGCATTTACTCGTATCACAGTGGAAGGTTAATATGAACAGCCAGATTGAATTCCCCCACATTTCATATAATGTTACAATTAATTTAGGCAACATTCCTTCATCAAGGAGATGAAAATGACTGGTGTATGCTTTCTAAAAGGGAGATTATTGTTTGGAATGCCCTCTCCTTGGAGGCCCAATTAATGCCAACATTGGTTTCATTTCATCAATGAGTCAAAACGTAGCTTTTTATTAAAAAACCTTCAGGACTCATTGATTTTACCCAGGCTGTCCAAATGCGATTGTTGTAGCATTTTTAATTGTTTTATCTCTGACTGCTAGTAAGTGTTGAGGTAGAGGTGAAAATAATTGTTCTAAATTAGAAATATTACTCTACATATTATTCCCAATTTATTATTCCAAATTGTTTTAATCAGTTTTAAATTGTCTGTTTATTAATTGATAAATTGTTTAAAAAACTATCATCACCTTTTTTCCTTCTCCTGTATGATTTTTAACATCTTCACCTCATTAAAAACCTAGTGAGGCTTCCAAAATTCCATAATATATTTTTTGCTTTGGAGTCAGCTGAACAAAGGTATTGTTGTTTTGTGAATTTTCTATTTTGCTGTACAGTGTTTCACTGCATGGCTACTGATAATTTATCTCCTCTTTTCTAATAACTTGAGAAATTAGGAAGCACCTAATTTTTTGTACAGGGAAAGGACATTGCTGTTGAATCCTTAATTTATTTGGGTTACTTTTGCTTTGTTTTGTAATCTCAATACAATCGGATAGTCCTCTAAATAGGGAAATAGTGTTCATAGCAGAATTAATGTCTCTAAAGTTACTTGGTACTAACTTTGTGCAGCTGATAGCTGTTTGTCTCCGTGGCTAAACAACAAATAGCACTGGGTGTTGGACATTGTCATCACATCAGTTTATTCATACCTGAGGAGTCAGGTGAACTTCTGACCTAGCTCCATAGCACAATCCCATTAATTGGCTGAACCAAAAAGTGACAGACCTCCCTTCTTGTCTTACTCTTTCTTTGCCCCGGGCTTTCAGTGATGGCCATCACCGCCTATATATCCAGAGTGCTAACAGGGATCATCTGATGCTTGATGTTCCGGGTTGACATGCAAATCTAACTTTCTCCCCATCTCACAACACTGTGTATGTAAGGGGGAGGGGATTTGTTTCTCCTTCTTTCAACACAACATTGTTTTGACAGCAGCATATTTGTCTTACCTGTCCGTCTGAAAAAGAATTGTAGAAATTTTGAAATATAGTTGTGAGTTGTTTGAAGGTACCTTGAAATATAGTACTGCCCCCTCCCAGCAGCTGTGATATCTACCGTATTTTTCGCTTTATAAGACGCACCTGATGATAAGACGCACCTAGTTTTCAGAGGAGGAAAATGGGGAAAAATAATTTGAACTAAAAGATGACCCACACATTCTTGTGAAATGCCAATTATGCTTGAAATTTTTCTCTGAGTGATACAACTATCATCCTGAGTCAATCTGTCAAACTTTTGCTTGTGAAACTCGGTGGTTGTTGTCATAGGACGTCCAACTCTTTGTTTGTCACTTTCCAAATTGACCGGCGAGCGGGGGTCCCAGATCATGGCCTCCAGCTTCCTCCACCGGCCCGGGAGCAGCGCGTCTTCCCCGCTGGCGGGCGCTTGCGGGGCGGGCATTTTCCCCGCCGAGGCCGCCGGCTGCTATGGGGGCCGGTGGTTCATGCCTAGCCCTTCCTCCTCCTCCTCCTCCTCCTCCTCCTCCTCCTCCTCCTCCTCCGCTGGCTTCCTGGCGATGGCAGCTGCTTGGCCTCGGGGAGGGAGGAGGAGAAGGCAGGCGCAGCGGCGGCGGCGACAAGCGGGGCCTACTCCGAGAAATCCAGGTGGCGGCTCAGTCCCGGCCTGGACCGGCCAGGCCTCTTCTGCCTCGGAGGGAAGGGAGGGAGGCGAAGGCGAGAGAGAGCGAGAGAGGCCCGCCCTCAGCAGCCGGGGGGGGAGGAGGAGGAGGAGGACGGCCCCTTCCCCCCGCTCGCTCTCAGTTCCCAGAGCCAAGGAAATGGGCTCAATGGCGCCTCCCAAACTCTCCTCTTCTTCTTAGGCGGGAAAACAAGTCGCGTCCCTTCCCCTCAAAACCCTGAGGGGATTTGGAGCAGCTTACAACAGTGTAAATACTCATCCATATTGAGAAACAGTACTGGTTGCATCCCCTCCCCGCCCCACCCTTCCAAGGGAAAAGTCATCGGCAGCAGCGAGATCGCGCTCTAGCTCCGCCCACGTGATTGCGTGATTGCGTTTATAAGACACACTGACTTTTTCCCTCTATTTTTTTTGGGGGGGGGGAAGTGCGTCTTATAAAGCGAAAAATACGGTAATTGTGGGGATAGGTTTCATGAGTATACTACCCTATTCACCTATACTTGCTTACCTTGTATTAATATATGCACTGACTTCTTTTTTGCAGAGAAAAGACACTTGTATTTTTCATATTATATCTTTCAAAACCCATACCTTTTTCTGTTACATTCTGTTTTTGCCTGCATTTTCCAATGGATTTTTTTAATGGTGTCAGAAGTGACTAGAAGTGACTTGAGAACATACAGCTAGGTGCTTCTGGTGTGAGAGAATTGGCCGTCTACAGAGACATTGCCCAGGGGACA